>NC_088857.1:25893459-26201459 GCF_963853765.1 Magallana gigas | reverse complement strand
TTCAGTGGATTGAGAGAACGAATAGATTGTGATGATAGAGGTACACTGGAATATCGTTACTACGTTGTGTTCCGTTTCTTGATGTTGTCTGACGTCTTTCTGTGACGTCAGCGTGCTTTAGATGTATATTGTTTTGTATAGAATTAATGAAGTGCTCGGGAAACACACTGACATATAAATATATGTGTTTATATGGCTTTATGAATAAACTATTTTTGACATTTGAAAAGAAACGATGATTTTATATTTTATTGATATTTGACGCTGTTGTAAATGGTTGTAAGCGGCCTCATTAGCTAGAATTGATATTTGTGGATATGTGTTAATATTATGTGTAAATAAAATATTCAAAACGAAAACAATGTGTTTCTGGTATATGTCTGATGGCTTATTATTATTTTATGAATACGTGTAGTTTGTGGATACGTTCTGAAATCATTCATGAAATGAATGAGCTTTATTTATTCTTATTTTAATAATTATCCTCTTCACAAGAGTGCGTAATTTTTCAAAGTGCGTTGTATCACAGCAGACAGTATACCTATATAGATTCCCTCTAAATTTAAACATTTCTGTAGAGGGTAAGCTCGAGTAAGATCAGTGTGCAAAATAATTATATTTTTTACAAGTCTTTATATGAAAAGGGTTTTTATTTAAACAATAAAATGCTTTCTTTGGTGATTCATTCGGGATATGAAGGTAGCGACATTGCAGAAAAAATACATAACCCGGTAACGCGGGTTATGTAAAATTTTTCTGCATTGATCGCTACATTCACAACCCGAATGAATCATCAAAAAAAGCATTTTATTGTTTATATTAACATCTTTCTTTTAGCTAATTAATAAATTGATTATGAAAAGTAGGTAAATTCACTAAATTACTGTCAAAGTAAGTAAGTACGTTAGCTAAAAGAAACAGCCAAATCGCCTCCTGTGAGACTTTGAGTCTGACATCGTCATGATTATTTCGTGCAGTCCGTGATTTTTTCTAGGTCGCTGTAGGTTTAGACCAATCGATAAACAGGGCGTGTCCATTTTGTTCCTGTCAGTTTCTTATCAGTTTCAGTAGCTGTAGATTTCGACCAATCGATAAACGGGGCGTGTAGATTTCAGTCTGGCTGTTTCTATAGAGCTATGAATTAACTATAGGTTTCCGTAAGAAATAGAGGGAATAATACTTTGTAGATGTCAGAGTTGGGGTCAATTACTTTGAAAAGTAATTAATTACTTTCAAATACATTGACAATTTTATCAATTACTTGTAATTACAATTACATTGATTTTTAAAAATGTAATTAATTACTCTCAATTACTTTGATAAATGTAATTAATTTCATTTCAATTACTTTAGTTTTATTTTCTTAAATCTTGAGAACATATACATATATTAACAGCATTAAGAAATACAGGGCTTTATGCACGGTTATGTTTTTAAAGGTTGTATAGTTCGGTTGAGATCAGACTCTTGAAAATTTCTAGAACAATTTTCTTTATTATAACATTAAAATTCATTAAGTACCATTGAGTTCATTTTTGGTTCTGAATAATATTTTTCTCTATAGTGAATTTATTTTTATTCACATATTAAAACTATGTTTATTTAGAAAGTACAACTTTCGGCAGTACAACATATCAGGATATAAATAATGATTGCTTCAATTCACATGAATGGGATATTTTGATTCCCTTGGGTCTAAAATCAATGGGGGTTCTTGGGTATTAGAGGAGTTCACACCTCCACAAAATTAGATCTTTACCTATTGCCCTGGGATGTAAACGTATTTTATATGATCTGCTGGATAAGCAGGGAAATTTTAGTTATGAAGAAATAACCAATGATTGCCTAGTTAAGCTACCATTTACTAAATATGAAGGCTTAAAAAAGGCTATATTAAGCTCCTGGCCCAGTATCAGGCAATTTTCACATGAATCAGTAGTGAAACCATACCAGTTAGAATTTATAAAAAGTTTTTGTAAAGATAAAAAAGGCTCAAAAACATTGTATGACTTTTTTTATTCCAAAACTACAGCATAGGCCAATATGTGAATCTAAGTGGACTACTGACTTAAATCTTGAACCAGAATTTATTTGGAACCACATATATCGCAACTCTTAAGTTAATCACAAACGATAAAGAACTGGTATGGTTTAATTACAGAATAATTCATTGAATTTTAGGTATAAATAAATTTTTGTATCTTTCTAAGATAAAAAAACAATAACTTATGTGCAATATGTATGTTGGAGCCTGAAACTTTTGAGCATTTATTCTACCAATGCCCACTAATCTTGAGTCTTTGGACAAATTTGTCAGACTATATTTTTGATGACAATGACAATAACAATGAACTTTATTCTCATAACTGAATTTACAGTGTAGAGAAAAAACATATGTACAGTATGTACAAACTACAATATATATAATACATGAAAATCAATGGTACAGGCATGATGAAAGGATAACAGATATAATTTAACCAAGAGAGTTAACTCTCTCAAATATAGTATCTAATAGTTTACAAATATTGGTAAGTTGGTTTATGTTTGTGACATTAAACAGTTTTTCAAATTTTACAACATTTGGATTTGTTATGAAATATTTTGGTAAACATCTAACCCTTGAATTGGATATATATACATCAGTACATTTGAAAAGGTAGTGAAATTCATCCCCTATTTCATTGCAGGTACATAGTTTACAAATTCTGTTTTCTCTAGGAATATTAAACCATCTACCTATCTCAATAGGTAATTTAGCATTACCAGTTCTAAAGTTACAATATTTCTTACATAATTGTGTTGGCAAAGTCAATAAATACTTTTCAAAATCCAGTGACTTTTTAAAAATCCTATAATTTAAACCTTTTGGAGAATTATGTACCTCACTATACCATGAGCTTAAATTGGTCTAATAAAATATTGTATACTTTAGATTTTAACTAGGGTATGTTTATTGTGTTTTGATACCATATATATGTCAATCCACATTGATTTAAAGTTTTCTTAATGGCTTCGCACCATGGGTTATTAAAATTCTTCAATACATTAAAAAGTTTTGCTGACAATTTTGAGTTCTGGAAATTGACTAATTTACCCCAGAAGGAAATCATTCTAACTTTAACATTAATTGTTAAGGGGTATCTTCCAAGTTCCCCATATACCATAAAGTTTGGAGTTGAGGTTCTCAAGTTCAATATATGTTTACAAAATTTTAAATGTAATTTTTCAAGGAGATTAGTGTTATGAAAACCCCAAACTTCGCATCCATATAATAATATTGGTTTGATAATTTTATCGAACATGTCTACTTTACAATCAATTGTTAGATTATGGGTTCTGCACTTCCCAATAACACCATACATTGCTTTAGTAGCTTTATCAAACAGTTATTTAACATTAAGATTAAAAGAGTTGCTTTTACAAAAAGTAACACCCAGGTATTTAAAGTTGTTAACAATTTCTAATTGGGAACCTTCAAGAGTAAAACAGTTGGTTTGTTTACCTCTACCAAATATTACAACTTTAGTTTTTTTACTGTTAACCTTAAGACGCCACTCTTTACAATATCTAGAAAAAACATTGAGTAAGTGTTGAAAATCTTCTGGATTTTCTGACAATAAGATGGTATCATCTGCATACAATAAGACAAAAAGATTTAAATAAAGATTAAGATCTTTCTTAATGTTATCAGACAAGCGTGACAAACCTCTGACATTGTTTGTATAAAGATACTCCTCAAGATCATTTAAATATAGTGATAATAAAAAAGGCGATAAATTTTCCCCTTGTCGTACTCCAACTGTACATTCAAAAAATTCCGAACTTAATTCATTAACCAGAACTTTTGACTTAATACCTTTGTACATATTAGTAATAATTTTAAAACATTTTCCATCAATATTGTTTGATAATACCTTGTTCCATAAACCAATGTGCCAAACAGAGTCAAATGCTTTCTCAAAATTTGATAGATCTGGCAAGAGAATAACATTTGATATCCAGAGTGTTCTATTAGGTAATCCAGATATGGGTCACGTAGTTAGTTTGATAATTATACTGGTAAAGAAATATATTTTTCAAAGGTCGAGAAAAGACATAAAGATGTGTTTTGAAATGTTAATGTCCTACTTACAAACCTATTACAATACTGAAATGAAACTGTTTGCTACAGAAGACTTTACAAAGAGATGGTCACCATGGAGTTGTCTCTTTCCTGTATAAATATTTAATTAACACATCAATGATAATGTAGATGTTAATTTTTTTCTTTTTCTTGAGATAATTTGTACTGTATGTATCTATATATATAGGTGTATATCAATACATTGTACCAACTTGCTGTGTGTGAGAGTCTGTGAGAAAGTGGTGCTCTGTCTGTCTGTCTATATACTATTAAAATATGGAGAAAAAAAATTAAAAAAAAAAAAAAGCTCGAGTAACATATACTAGTCGGTAACATGGCAGTCGACACATATTTTGAATGCTTTTGGCTCATCTGAAGTGAAGTGAAGTGAGGGCTCAAGTAAGCTTGTCTTATCAAATGTTTTTTGTCGTGGTTGTCATAAACTATCCGCATTTTCATGTTCTTCTTCAGAATAAGTGGTCCAATGTCAACCAAACTTGGTACATAGTGTAGCACCATAGGTGAGGGGAATTCAATTTTGTTAAAATAAACAGCAACACCCTTTTTAAAGGGGAGAAAATTAGGAGTTTTTGAAAATTTGTTGGTATTTTTCAAAAATCTTCTTCTTATAAACCTTTTGGCCAGAAAAGCTGAAACTTGTGTGAAAGTGTCCGTATGTAGTGTAAATTCAAATTTGTTCAAATCATGATCCCCAGGGGTAGGGTGGGGCTACAATGGAGGAGGGGGTGTGTCAAATTTTTGCATAAGAATATGGACAAAATTAAAAATCTTTAAATTCTTTAAAACCATTAGGCGATGCCAAAAATGATGGAACTTAAGTGAAAGTATCCCCAGGTAATGTAGATTCATGTCTTTTTTTTTCAAATCACGATTCCCGGGGGTGGAATGGGGACTCAGTGGGGAGAGGGGCCGAATTTTTACTGAGTATTATGTAGAGAAAAATCTTTAAACATATTTTACATTATAATCAAAAGGCCAGTAATGCTGGGATTTGTGTGGAAGCATTTCCAGGTGGTTTTGATTCACGTTTGTTCAAATCGTGATTCCCGGGGGTAATTTGGGACCACGATGGGGGGTGTCAATATTTTTTTTACATAGGAATATATAGAGTAAAAATCTTTAAAGATCTTGTTAAAACAAATAGGCCAGGAATGCTGTAATTTGTTCTAAAGCATCCTCAGGTAGTAATTATTCAAATTTGTTCAAATCACGATCCCCAGGGGGTTGGGTGGGCCACCATGAGAGGTCAAATTTTTACACAGATATAGATATATTTTATATTATGTTTTACATGTACTTGAATGACAAGATTATCAAATGTTAATCTACACTCAAAGAATGCACAAGAGTTGTTTAATTAAATAATAATTTGCTTGTAAGCCAGTTCTGTCTTGATACATATTTTGATTTCTATGGGGGAGGGGTTGTTTTATTGTATTGTGTTTGTTTTCTTTTTTTTTTAGACTATATTGTTATTGGACACTAATTCATCTTTAGGTAAATGTAAATTTTTATAAAAAATATATACATTAAAATTACTGGTTTTAGCCCTGGTGTGTTAACTACCGACACGTACACATGTACAATTTTCTCTAGTTAAATGTTTGATGATTTATCCCTACAAAAGTCTCTCAAATTCGATTTGAATAAATAAATGTAAAAAATAAGAGTGGTTGTAGAAGGTTCGGATATCCTACTACTAAAGATGTTCCTATGTTATCGTCGAGCTACATCTTAAGACGTGTCCTAAGTTGATCTTAGGATATCACATTGTTTCTGTTAACTCAATTATTGAGGCGTGTAACAACAAGGGAGGTGGTGCTGGGTCCCAATTTATGTTGGAAGGCGATACACTTATTTAAATTCAAATATAGAAAAAGAAAGTTTGAACGGAACGAACTGAACCCCAGGGCTCTTTTGAAGCAGGGGGCAAAAAAGTAAAGAAAACTTTTACAAAATATTACAAGAAATTTATCATAATGATAAAGTATTTATGAGGCAATATCTACATGACTACCCCCCCCCCCCCCCCCCCCCGATGGATTAATTCTTTTTTTAAATATAACTAAATTGTATGTACTTGTTCAGTACATGTACAGTACATGTTTGATGTTTTAGGCCAGAGAATATTTTGATGGAATAATTTTATTGCTCTATCTATAGCTCGTTCACAAAGCTAAATGAATTATAATTGGGAAAAATGTGACCAAGACAATTACAAATTCTAGACTTAGTTATAATCGTTTAAAACTTATAACATTTCAAATGTTTAAAATTGAATATGGCTTTTCTATTCTGAGGGAGCAGATATGGGAACACGAATTGAAAAAACCCCACCCAAGATCTCATTTGATTCAAGACAATATATCCCTATATTGATATCATACTAATTACTGAAAGATTATTCACTTGATCCCCTTTTTGTGTTACATAACAAAATGCTCTGGTTTACATTTTTAGGATTTCTTAAATATATATCCATTTACTATTATCTTATCCAAATTTAAAACCAGAAAACCGTTTCTGAAAATTTAGAAACTGTGGCAATTTATCATGCACTGTATGTAAAACATGTATGTAAAACCTTCAATAGTTTTTGATAAAGAAAGATAACTCTTGCTGATTGAAGCAATTTTTGTTGCAAACCTATACAACAAAGTGCTATTCTGAACTAAAATGCAGCGCTTCAATGTTTTGTAATATGAATTGAAAATGTATATTTTAAACTCTATATTATTTTCATATACATTTTAGATTTTTAATTTTATGCTGTGATGGTAAAAATTTGCTTTTTCTAATCACAATGTCTAGTTTTCTTCATATCATGATTTGACATTTTATCAATTTTTGAAAAATCTAGCAGCGCTTCATCACTTAAACTTTATTTCATGAATCGATTAATATTGACTTTGATAAAAATCAATATGAAATTTAAAAAAAAAATATATGGCAAAATTGATAGCAGAGGGATATTACACCTTAAGTCATATCTAAGGAAAGTTTCGTGAACTTGCCTGCTGGTGTTAAAAAGTTTATAAATACGATGTTTGACAAATATTAGAAATATATACTTGCATCGGACATTTAGACAACAATTAATATTACATGTATATATAGAAAATATCTTAAACTTTTTTTTTATAATAAAGAACAATAGTTGACAACAAAGTGAAATAATCAAACATTGAAAAACGCTCAAATCTTCATTTTCATCCCAATTAAAAAAAAACTCTTTGACCGGGCAAGAATGCTAAGAGAAGGTGACATTTTTTTTTTTAGAAAAAATAACTTTCATCCTTGGTGGTATGCCTGTCAATTAAACTCGAAAAAGGCGAGTTTTTCTATTTTTGTTACTCCACTATTAGTCTTTCTTATAAAAGACAATAGCTTCATAGACGTCCCTGGAATCATGAGATGTTTGTGGTTCGCCACGTGCCGACTGAAAGCAGATAGATTAAACAAATTCATTTTTTAACAAATGACGTCCGTGCGTTGTCACAGATATTATAAATCCCTTATTTTTTATGAAAACATTTGCCGCAGTCACTGACTCAGTGACAATTGTACATTGCTTTGATTATAAACAACAAAATAAGTCTGCCTTGGTTCAGAGGAATGAAAAAATATCAAATCAGCGTTTTGAAAAATAATTGGAAGAGGATTATAATGTTTAAAAATTTATCATTTTTATTTTTGTGATATATTACTTTCGTTTTCATTTAACTTTTATTAATATTATGTAGATGAAATGAAAATAAGTTGTTTTGACAGCAAATCAATACTGTACATGAAAAAGATCTTGCTCATGTAAGACCGGAATAACAAAAGTACAAATGATTTCACACACATTTCTACCCTCAGAGAATACAAACCAAGTTTAACGTGAGACGATACGTTCCTCAATTTTGTATAACTTTTTTCCAGGAATTTGTTATTGATTTTCTACTACTTTGACACGCTTTCTTGCAAAAAATCAGGATATCTTACCAGGGTCAAATGTTGGTATGGGTCTCGAGGGGTGACTCTAAGTGTCACTAAATGCCATCACTAAAACCTTGAGTCAATGCCCACCGTCTCAAATAGGTTCTGCCAGCAAGTCACATGTCACACCTCCTCGCCATGGTGACCCTGGAAATGCCTCGGCAACTGAGTGACAGTTGCGAAAGGCGAGCCTCCGGCGCCTTTAAATAACCGGAACCAGTGACTAAGGGAAGGAAAACCCTAACAGAAAACCACCAGCCCTCCGGGGGGTTGGGCGTGGGGTAAGCAACTCAACCTCATAAAAAAACCCACAGTGCTACAGAAACCGCAACAACACCACATCAAGAGCGAGACCTAGATCCGGAAGATGGCTTGCAAGATGAGCTCATGACATGTGCAGGTGAAAGCCATCAGGAAGCCAGTGCACCGACAAATCATCTGTCGATTAAGGCCAACACCAGGATAGGGACCTGGAACATCAGAACCCTATATGAGGTCGGAAAAGCTGCCCAAGTAGCAAAGGAGATGACAATGTACAACATCAAAGTACTTGGCCTAAGCGAAGTTAGATGGAATGAAAGAGGACAAGTTCGCTTAGAATCAGGAGAAACCATCGTTTACTGTGGACATTAGCACCAGGATCATGCACACACTCAAGGGGTTGCCCTTATGTTGTCACCAGAAGCAACAAAAGCGATGATAGCATGGGAACCAGTGTCGCCAAGACTCATGTCAGCCAGGTTCAACTCAGAGGGAAGGAAGATCACAATCATTCAGTGTTATGTCCCAATAAATGCTGCAGAGGAGCAGGAGAAGGATGAATTTTACGCTGCATTACAGTCAATGATAGACCGTGCACTTCGCAGAGACATAAAAGTTGTGATGGGAGATCTGAATGCCAAGGTTGGAGAGGACAACGCGAACAAAGAACTCATCATGGGAAACCACGGCATTGGTAACATTAATGAAAATGGAGAACGTTTTACAGATTTCTGCAATTTTAATGACCTAGTCATAGGACGCACCAACTTTCCACACAAGAAGATACATAAAACAACCTGGTCTTCTCCAGATGGAAAGACAGAAAATCAAATAGACCATATTACCATCATGCGAAAATGGATAAGAAGCTTGCTTGATGTTAGGACAAGACGAGGAGCAGATTCAGCCTCAGATCACCAACTTGTTACAGCTACGCTTAGAATGAAACTCAGAGCATTTAAAGATAAATCAAAAACACCTCACTACAAAGTTAATGTCCACCTTCTTAAAAACAAAGAAAACAGTGATGAGTTTAACATCGCAATAAGCAACCAGTTCGATGCACTAGAGGGAATCACAGTAACAACTATAGAAGACCATTGGGTTAAGCTCCAAGACATCTGGAAAACTGCATGCAGTGAAGTTTTAGGAAAGAAAAAGAGGGAGCACAAAGATTGGATGACAGCAGAAACATGGGAAATAGTTAAAGTAAGGAAAGAGTTGAAGCAGAAAATTAACCAGTGTAAGGATGCTCAACAAAAAGAGGGACTGAAAAAAGAATATAGGAAAGCCAACAAACAAGTCAAAAAGAATGCTAGAAAAGACAGGAGACAGTTTGTCCATGACATGACTGAAGAGGCAGAGACAGCAGCCAGACAGAACAACATGAAAAAGCTGTATGAAAAGGCAGAACGCTGTCAGGAAAGAATGTGAACACTAACACCCCAGTGAGAGACAAGCAGGGAAAGATTATCAGTAGTGATATAGGACAAAGAGCTAGATGGGTAGAGCACTTCAAGGAAGTTCTAAATTGGCCACCACCACCTGGTACTGCAAGCATACCAACAATAAAGAATGAACTTCAAATCATAACTGAACCCCCATCTAGAGTAGAAATTACCAAGGCAATTAAAACACTGAAAAACGGAAAAGAAGCTGGTCCAGATGGCATTCCCCCAGAGGCTCTTGAAGCTACCCCAACAAAGTCTGCAGAGATGCTACAACATCTACTACAAAAGATATGGGAAGAAGAAAAAGTTCCAGATGATTGGAAAACAGGATACTTAATTAAACTACCAAAGAAAGGTGACCTGTCGCAATGTGGAAATTGTCGAGGTATCATGCTTTTATCCATTGCCAGCAAAGTTCTAACAAGACTAATCTTGGAAAGAATAAAAGAAGCATTGGACAAGGAACTAAGACCAGAGCAAGCAGGGTTTCGCAAGAACAGATCATGCACAGACCACATTGCCACCCTTCGAATCATCATAGAGCAGTCTATTGAGTGGCAGTCTCCACTATATTCAACATTTGTGGACTTTGAAAAAGCTTTTGACAGTGTGGATAGGTCAACCATCTGGACGCTAATGGAACATTATGGAATACCAACGAAGTTCATTAGCATCAATAGAAACTTGTACGACGATGCCACATGTGAAATAATCCACAATGGAAAACTCACATCCATTTAAAGTAGAAACAGGAGTAAGGCAGGGCTGCATTCTTTCACCAACAATATTTTTAATTGTTATTGACTGGATCATGAAGGAAACAACGCAAGGCAACAACACTGGAATCAAGTGGACCTTCAGCGAACACCTTGAGGACCTGGATTTTGCAGATGACATTGACCTGCTATCCCACAAACAACAACATGCGCAGGAGAAATTGTCACGCCTTGCAGCAGAAGCAGAAAAGACTGGTCTAAAAATAAACATTAAAAAGACAGAGGTGATGAGAATGAACAAAAAACAGAATACACCAATTCAGTTAAATGGAGAGAACATCAGAGAAACCGACAAATTTACCTATCTTGGGAGCATTGTTATCAAGGACGGGGGCGCTGACAACGATGTTAAAAGTCGTACCAACAAGGCAAGACTTGCATTCAACACCCTACGTCAAATTTGGAATTCAAAAGCACTCTCCATCAACACCAAAACAAGAATCTTTAATACAAATGTAAAATCAGTCTGTTGTATGGCTCGGAGACCTGGAAGGTAACAAAAACGATCAATAACAAACTCCAGTCTTTTGTCAACAAATGTCTCCGACATATTCTTAACATCAGATGGCCAGACACCATATCAAACACAAGCCTACGGGAAAAGACCAAACAAGATCCCATCCACATTGAAATAAAGAGGAGGAAATGGGGATTGATAGGCCACACTCTACGTAAATCCCCAGAAAACATCACAAAACAGGCACTGGATTGGAACCCACAGGGAAAGAGGAAGGTGGGAAGACATAGGCAAACCTGGAGAAGATCAGTAGAGTCAGAGACAAAAGAGGCAGGATTCACCTGGGCCCAGTAAAGAACAGAGTCCGCTGGCGAGGAGTGGTTGCGGCCCTATGCTCCCCAAGGAGCGAACAGGAATAAGTAAGTAAGTAAGTACCAGGCATTTCTGCAAAATACTAGAGTATGCAATATATATTCTTTTTGAAAATAAACTTGAATTGCTGATATAGAAATAAAAAAAATATACAGCACAGGAAAATTCAGTATATTGGAGCTTCATCGGGGCCGGGGCTTGCACTCATGACCTATGAAACCTGCGCTCCTCGCAAGGAGCGGCCACCGCTCTAACCACTTGGCCATCTAGGCATATATCAATACAATAATAAAATGCCAATCAAATTAAAAATGATTTTAAGTAATAAAAGTTTTACTGGAACTCTTTATAATTAACGAGAAGATACGAAAAAAAGATGCTCGAGGAACGTGTCGTCTGACCTTAAATCACTAGTTGCTTGTAAGCTGTGAGCCAATAGCTGTTGTTATTACTTTACGCAAAAAGTGGTTATTTGTTTTGTTATCAACATGTATTCATTACAGTTGAAATTTGATTGCCAAAACTTCTTTAGCTACTGCCTACTGGTAATGCCCCTTTAAAACTCTAATGATGAATTTAAAGTAAAATCAAATTCTTAACTGTGCCTGAATTGGGCGATATACGGTAAAAAGATTCTAAAAAAGATTCAAGCTTTATTGCTTTCCAAATTTGTAAAGAAAATGGGGGAATAAGATGGCGCAAGTGCCCATTCAGTTTAGTCGTGAAATACAATTTTAAATTTATTTATTATTATTATCTAATCAAATATATTATAAAACGAGTTTGCCAAAGCACAATTTCTAATTTTATTCAGGTTTTTTTTATATATTTAACCAAAAATAAGAAAAAAAATATTGCCTGAAATTTTGGTGGTATCGAACAAATACCATAAAAACCCTAGATATATAAGGTTAGCTAAAGCTAAAGCCAGGAACTCTAACCACTGAGCCATTTCAGACACAACAAAGTAGGCTCTTTAATATTATGTCTCACTTTGGCTACGAATTTATGGACTTGTATTATTTTTTCAAAACGTTCAATTGTTGGGATACAAAATAGTATTTTTAATGTATATTGGGTCATCTCTCTACGTTTTTGTTGATTGAAATCGGTTTGTTTTCCATTAGACCTAAATAAGACTATAAGAAAAATATGGAGCCCAGACCCACTCTATAAAAGAAAATGCCTTAAAGTTCTAAAAAAAAAGGCACTATTTGCAGGTTTTGATACGTATACGCCTGTTTGAGTCAACATATACCAAGTATTGAACAAATTTATAGGTTTAAAATCAATGATATGTTAAATATATATTGTTTTAAATGATTTTTTTAAATATGATATTTATTGATATATTAATTTTTCAGTAGCTTGTCCGACCGTGCATGGGTATTTTAAACGCCTTATCCACCCATCTTCTTTATTTATATCATATAAAAATATGCTATTGTGATTATAGTGCTATTATCACGTTAATCTACAGTATATTTTTCTCTTTCGCAATTATAATGATTTTCCACGCACATGGATTCAAAGGAGAAGTTAGATAAGAGAAAACCAGTGCAGTCCGAGTCTGACATGTTTTGTAATCGATTATTAAAGCCAAAACTAGAAAAGATTTCGGTTCTAAGTTTTGAATAAGATGTACAATGTAATAAAAAATGAAATTCGTCTTCTATTGCTTCTACAGAACATATAACAGGGGACATAAGATGAGAGCGTCGGTTTCACAATGCAGATAAACCTGGGTAAGTAAATGGGAGAAAAACGAAGTGGCATCGCGCCTCCATGGCGAATTTTCCGTAATCAGATACATGGACAATGAATACACAATAAAATTAAAGTCAGAAAATTTGTTGACAAAATGAACACCAATAATTCCCTCGTACGCGCGATCAATGACTTTAACGTTATACGAGTTGTTTAGATCGCATTTAATCAAAAGTCCAACTCCACCTGAACCTTTAGGGGCTTGGATGTGAGTCTGTTTACGATTTGAGCCAAAACATCTATAACCAAACTCATCCATATTAAGTAGATATGTTTCATTGATACTAATAATATCACAATGCAAATGATTTATTATTTCTGATCGCAATGCATAATGTTTTATGTTCAGACTTCAGACGGCTAGTATACCTATAACCCTATAACTCAAAATCTTACTTCCAAAAAAAATCCTAATTCGATGGGGGAGGGGGGGGGGGGGGGGGGGGGGCTAGTATACCTAGGACTCCAATTTTCATTGTCACTATTAATAGTTCTATTTTAAAGGTCAATTTAGGAACAATTATTTTGCGGCGAGAAAAAGTGCTACATGTATGTGTCTGATGGTTACCATGGTTACGTCTACTTTTGCAAAAAAAAAAGGGGGGGGGGGCGCTCCCCCCCCCCCCCGTTTTTAATGCAATCTTATAAAATGAAAATATATCAATACACATAGCAGTCATCAAAGGTACTGTAGCTGTGGAGAATGAGTTAAAACCAGGATATAACAATACATGTATTGATTAC
This sequence comes from Magallana gigas, assembly GCF_963853765.1. Taxonomy (NCBI): domain Eukaryota; kingdom Metazoa; phylum Mollusca; class Bivalvia; order Ostreida; family Ostreidae; genus Magallana; species Magallana gigas. The sequence goes on along the minus strand of NC_088857.1, from coordinate 26,187,503 downwards.
CCTGCGGTGACAGTAACAAATGTCTATGGATTTTTATATTTTTATATATTTAATATTTTTATCCTTGAAAGTCTTCTTAGCATCCAAGTAAATATCTAAATGTTTTTCATCAATTACTGTGTAACACAAAAAATATCGACGAACACTTTTTACCACTTTAATGAGTTGTTTAATAATGATGTTGCTATCATAATGATATTATATAAATATACAATTATACACTGGGAGAAAATGCTCTATTTCATAAATAAATCCCCATATTCAACATCAATAAATCAAAAACTTAAAAAGCTGAAATCACATTAGCCTTTGAATAAACATACATCACATGACAGCCATGTGACATATACACATCATGTGACAAAGTTCAAATTATTTCCAAGACATTCAATGCTTTATCCGTTTAGGAGAGTAAATATGTAAATACACATAAAATTGTCCTACTATTCACTAGCTGAATAAGATGTTTTGTTTCTTTTTTTATCTTCAGACACAAAACAATAGTTCTACACGTTATAAGTTACAAGCTTGGCTACGGTTTATTGCACATTGTTCACTCTGTACACACATCTCCTATGTTGCCTTCAAACATCATATTCAGAGGTTTTATTTACCGCACGTGGTGACCCAAATAATTAACAGCATCCAGCCCAAAGTTGACATTCAAGAACATATTTGTAAGACAAATAAATCTCTTGATATACCATCTTTTCATGCGAATCTTGGTTGAAAACAGTGGGCAAAATGCATCAAAATTAAATGTGATGTTGTCTAATTCTACATCCATCACAATTCAATAATAAAGATATATCAGTACGCTAGACAAATACAATCAATGCACCATCAGCAAGCTTTAGATTCATTTCAATCAGTTAATGTTCTGATAAAAATAAAAAAGGAAAATCCTTCACATACTGTAATAATGTTCTATTTGGCAAAATTATAGTTAATCTGAACTCTGGCGGTTGCAAAATGTACAGAAAATGTTAATCAATCAGTAATAATCTTGTAGTAGGTATATCCACATGGGAAACAAAGTCCTCCATGAAACTGATAGTGACAGTGCACTGATTATACTCTTATAACTGATTGTTCTTGACAGATTCAGAAAAAAGTCTGTTCTCCATCCACTGAGTATTCCATTTCATTTTACAAATGTATCAACCTTCTGTCAAAACTGGGAACAAATCTGGAAATCAAGCTAAAAATCAGATACATGAACATCTGTATCAGCTTCTGACAATGGACATGTGTACAATATAGACTTATAGAGTCTTGTATGAGGTTTGCTGTTAGTTTACATTTTTAGCACTTCTGGATGTTGGATGAAATCTTGACATCTACAATAACATACATGTATCACACAAATGCTGTTCACAAAACAAATACATGAACAAATTTTATTCATATACATAGACCAAAAATAGAAAACTTTTATTTTTCCATTGAGATTTAAAAACAGAATACTTGGAATGTATAGATACAAGTTCTGCAGACATTGTTCTAATGCATGGTGATAGTCAAATCTGCAGAACAAATGAAGCTCTTATAAACTCAGCACATCCCTAGGAAAAGCATTTGCACTTTTTGACTACACTAAATTATGACATATCTTAGCAAATTTTTAATATCACATTTTATGGAGTCCATTGCCCATAAAAATGTTTCAAGCTACAACTGAAAGGGGGAAAAAAGCTCGCTCGTTTAGTTTATATTAATGCATATGAAATAAAAATTCTCGTATGAAAAATAAGCAATAGAAAGTATTGATTTGAACAGTTCTGCAACATAAACTGAGGTTTAAAAGTTAAAACACACAACCAATTGTTCTCCCTACAAGTCATTTCTGCTAGCCTCTACACAACTGATATATACAAACAGTGACAAATCACAGCAATGAAGACCCACTTATTTTGTATGCTAATCTCCTCTAAATCTAACACATTTGACATGATTACCAGACACGAAACACATGCTTCATATACAACTGTTTGTGAATTATGCTTGGTCTTCTTCCATTTTCCTCCCTTCTGACTCTTATTCTCTTTCTCTCCTTCTGTACAAATATTTCCCTGTTAGGCCATCCTCCGTATATATCACATGGTATATTGTTAAGTCAAATTATGTTTAAACGTTTGGTTGTACTAGAATTGATGTTCCAATAAATCTGCTAAAATATTAGGAACAGGGGGTTTGCTGGCACGTATTGTTAATCTGTACATCTGCAAAGAAATAAATTCATTTATAAATGATAAACTTCATGAATAAAGATCTGTTTGTAAACATTGAATATAATAATCCAATAAACCTAATACATTTTCCTACACTTAAGCATCGAATGCTTATTTTTGGATGTCGTCAGTACTATAACACACAAAGCGGTGCACACAAAATAAATACCGCTCGTTAGCGCTGAATTAAATATGTCTGCTCCGCTTGTTGTGTTATAGGACAAACAACATCCAAAAATAAGCATTATATTCAAAATGACGTTTATTTGCATCAAATATTTGTGTATCGTTGCTGTAAAGCCATTATATATGCTCTTAGGGATGTGAAATATACATGGAACAGCCACATTAGCATGTCATTCCGTTCGCTTCCACATTTTTTTTCGCAAATAGAGCTTGTTTCAAAATATCATCGGTTTTCCCTCTTGGTAACAGCCAATGTTTATGTCAGCTGCTCGCTAGACTCAGTGGGCCGGTAACTTCGCCGGCATCAAAAGCATGCCACTGCAACAACAACACATGATGTTGAAACAGTGCAGCTGCACAAGAGATAGTGCACTATAGGTCGAAAAACAATTATTTTCCTTATTTATTCTTATATATACATATAAGATGGTGATTATCGTCTTACTCACCATTTATCTTATCCAGAAGCTGCTTCTATAAATTTTTTCATTGATTCTGAACAGAGCTCTGTGACCTATTCAACTATAGATGACATGCTGCTGCCATGATTGCCAGACTAGGAAGTGGGGCATACCTCGCAAAGTCTGACATTAAATCAGCCTTTCGGCTAATACCAGTTAGCAGCACTGATTTTGATCTGTTAGGGTTTTTCCTTTAACAAAGCTTACTATTATGACAAGATGTTGCCATTTGGTTGTAAGATTATTTGTGCAATCTGGGACAGATTTGCTAGCTTTCGATTTTCATTGGCTGACACAGGTTCATGCACAAAATTTGTCCATTTTACACTATCTAGATGATTTTCTTTTTTGTGGCCAAAATTTTCTATGCCTTTCTATGGCTGTGCAATGACCTTGGTGTCTCAATTGCAAATGAAAAAACAGTACAACCAACTCAAGTGCTCATTGTTTTAGGCATTGAATTTCATACTGTAAACATAGGTAATCATAGATTACTAAGCTCACCGAGACGGAGCATCACCATTATGAGACATCACCTTCATAAGACCACCTTTATCATTTTATATGAAAATCATACTTTATGATCTTGGATATTCATGGATTCTGTTTTGACAAAATATCGTATATCATCTGATAAAATTTTTTTATGATAATCATATGTTCATATGTTAATCAATACAATGATATAAAATTAAATATTGTATCATGTCATATTTATAATATATATCATATAAAACAATAAAATACCGTAATGAACAATAATGAGATATGATATTGTAATGTATGATATGACATTGTATTGTGTTAAACCTTATTGTATTTGATCACATAATACAATATCATAAAATATAATACAATATAGTATTATATTACAATATCATATTACATAATACATCATAACATTGAAACATATTATATTGTATAATATAGTATGATATTGTATTGAATGACACTGAAACATATTTGATACATTATATGATATTATATCATATAATACAATATAATTTGATTCCAACATTGTATCTTATCAAATGATACAATATTATGTGATAAAGCAAAATATCATAAAATACATTATTATATTATACATATTGTATCATATGACACAATAATATATATTACAATATCATATAATACAATTTCATGTGATAAGATAATATATCATATAAACCAATATCATATCATACAATATCGTATGATACAATATTATATAATATTACAATATCATATAATACAATTTCATGTGATATAATTCAATATTACTGAAACCCATATCATATTATACAATATTGTATGATACAATATTATAGAATATACAATATTGTATCATAGGATACAATATAATATTTTGCAATATCTTATGTAATTGTATCATGTGATAAAATAATAAATTAAAAATACAATATAATATTATACAATATTGTATCATAATATACAATACTATACATAACAGTATCGTGATACAATATCATATCATAAAATATCCAAAAAATTGATACAATATCATATCGTATTGTATAACTTTTTATAATATAACATATGATATCATATTGTATTATATCAAACAATATTGTTTCATATCATACAATACTATATCATAGGAATCATGTTATATCATTTATCAACAAACACATCTATCTATCGAGCTGGTTTGAGTGAGGTAGGAGATTTCTTTAGCATCCTTGATAATGGAGATCAGGCTCTGCATATAAAGCAACCTCTGCATTTAATTTATAATAAAGTTAAATCAACTATGCAAGCTATCATCTATAAAACATGTGACCTGTTCCAAAAAACTAAACCTCATCCAGCATCCGAAACCTATGGCTCAGATTCAGCATTCAAGCCCATCAGGTGCATTGGTATCATAACACGCATCATCCATGCAAGTTTGGTGAAGTTTGGACCAGTAATAACTAAGATATCATCATCAGAGGGCACTAGCAATTAAAACCTTAACTTCCTCCAGCATCCGCAACCTATGGCTCAGATTCAGCATCCATGCCTGTCAGGTGCATCTGTATCATAAGACACACCATCCATTCAAGTTTGGTGAAGTTAGGACCTGTAATAACTAAGATTTATTTTTTAGCATCCTTGATAATGGAGATCAAGCTCTGCATCTGAAGCTACCTCTGCGATTCATTCATATTACAGTTAAATCAACTATGCAAGTTTGATATAGTACTATCATCTATTAAACATGTGACCTGTTCCTAAAAACTTAACTTTATCCAGCATCCGAAACCAGACTCAGCATTCAAGCCTGTCAGGTGCATCAGTATCATAAGACACACCATCCATGGAAGTCTGGTGAAGTAAGGACAAGTAATAACTAAGATATCACCATCAGAGGGCACCTGTTTCAAAAACTTTATTTAACCAGCTCTTAAAACCTTAACCTCCTCCAGCATCCGAAACCTAATGCTCAGATTCAGCATTCAAGCTTGTCAGGTGCATCAGTATCATAAGACGCACCATCCATACAAGTTTGGTGAAGTAAGGACCAGTAATAACTAAGATATCATCATCAGAGGGCACCTGTTTCAAAAACTTTAACCAGCTCTAAAAACCTTAACCTCTTCCAGCATCCGAAAACTATAGCTCAGATTCAGCATTCAAGCTTGTCAGGTGCATCAGTATCATAAGACGCACCATCCATACAAGTTTGGTGAAGTAAGGACCAGTAGTAACTAAGATATAATCATCAGAGGGCACCTGCAACAAAAACTTTAACCAGCTCTAAAAACCTTAACCTCTTCCAGCATCCGAAACCTATTGCTCAGATTCAGCACTCAAGCCTGTCTGGTGCATCAGTATCATAAGACGCATCATCCATACAAGTTTGGTGAAGTTAGGACCAGTAGTAACTTAGATATTGCTATCAATGGGCACCCACAACAAAAACTTTAACCTGCTCCAAAAACCTTAACCTCCTCCAGCATCCGAAACCTATAGCTCAGATTCAGCACTCAAGCCTGTCTGGTGCATCAGTATCATAAGGCACACCATCCATGCAAGTTTGGTGATGTACAGACCAGCAGTAACTAAGATATTGCTATCAAAGGGCACCTGCAACAAAAACTTTAACCTGGCCCAACAACCTTAACCTCCTCCAGCATCTGAAATTTAGGACCCAGATTCAGCATCCAAGTCTTTCAAGTCCATAAGTAGGTCCAGATGCATCACCCATGCAAGTTTGGTGAAGATAGGACAAGTAATAGCTTAGATACAGGACCTGCAACAAAAACTTTAACCAGGTCCGGACGCCGACGCCGACGCCACCGCCGACGCCGACGCCGAGGGTATAGCATAAGCTCTCCTTGACTTCGTCTCGGTGAGCTAAAAATGATCATGATATTGCCAATAGAACAAGAATAAAATTCCTGGGTCCCTGGCCGGTCAAGCAGTATACTAGTAATCTGTATATGAAATTGCAATATTTTCAAACATTCAGGGCTGTTCCAGAATTAAATGTGTGGGGAGGTTGGGAGGAACATTTTTTTACCCCCACCACCCATTTTTTCTCTCTATTTTTCCTGTCACAAATATATCCAAAATACTACAATCTAAAAGAACTTGCCCAAAGTATTAGTGGTATAAACATTTCGTATAAATTTATGAAAATCCGTCAAAATTTGTAGGCATGAGAGCGCTTACAAGGTCACAAAGTCCCATAACTCCAACAAAAAGTATCAACCAATGCTGATTTTCGAACTTGACCAAGGTAATAGTGGTATAAACATTTGGTATAAATTTAATGAAAATCTGTCAAAATTTGTAGGCATGAGAGCGCTTAAAAAAAAGTGTGACGGACGGAAACATGGATGCACGGACACACGCCCCGCATTTCTATGTCCCCGCTCCGCGTTGCGGCGGGGGACAAAAAATTCATGAAATTAAACAAAATATTACCGAGGCCATGATGATGAAATTAGATAAGGCAACTCTTAAACAACTTCAATCATTACTAGGGCTTTTAAATTTTGCATGTATAGTAATAGCTCCTGGTAGGGCCTTTTGCTGACATCTTACTGATGCAACTATCGGTCTCACTAAACCGCATCACCAGACACAAGTGACTACAGAAATGAAAGCTGACCTACAAGTTTGGCTCACATTTCTCCAGTCCTTCAACAGGATTTCAGTAATTACAGAGGGTACATGGGTTAATAACGACACCTTACAGCTTTTTACCGACAGTGCAGGGGGAGAAGCAGGGGGATTTGGTATATATTTCGCAGGCAAGTGGGCATATGCCCAGTGGCCAAGTTGTTGGTTTACTCAAGGCATAACTCGAGATATGACCTTTCTAGAACTCTTTCCAGTGCAGATAGCTCATGAGCTGACACTGAAACAGCGATTTGTCAAAAATTTTGTTCTACATTGACAACATGGCAGTTGTGCAAGGTTATAAACACCACAACATCAAAATCACCTAGGGTCATGAAAATTGTAACATGTCTTAAACATAATATTTCAACTAGAACTGCCCTAATGGGGCTAATACCCCCGCAAGGCTAATTTCAAATGGGAAAAATAATTGAATTGAATAATAAAGGTTTGGAACACATACAAAAAAAAAAATTCTAGAATTGTAAAAAAAAAAAAAAGATTAGTTAACAAAGAAAAATTCAAATTGTCAGAATTTCACTGTAAAAACATATGTATAACAGAAATACATTTACAAGTTTATGTATCTGATGATATTTTTTTTTATTTTATTGTTTTAAAGAAAAACCAAAAAAATGACAATAACCCCTCCCTTTGCAGTAAATGGAAATACCGGTAGCCAAGCAATGCTCTTCTGTTGATAAAACTTTGAATATCTTTCTAATAAGAGTCTTGACAGATGCAATTAGTTGTTTCAAATTTTCCTCACTTTCTCCTATGGTACAATGGAACTCCATATCAGAAAATTGATCCCATAGGACTATGATTTTCTTTGATGAGCTTGTTAAATTTAAGGAACTCCCAAAACATTACCATAATTATTGATTTTTCAAAATATATTCAATGGCCATTAATTAAAAAAGTAGGTCATTGACCTACTTTTTTGAAAGAGAAATATAACTCTACAATCAAAGGTCTAAAACATCCAATACATGGCTTTTCATTATTATCAGTGGATTTTTTGTTCATTCTGAATAAACGTCATCCTTAAAGAGATACTATGATACTATATAGATCCATACTATGTAAAAATATTTAAAATAGAAAATTTAATTTTACAAACAATTTTAAAATTGCCAAAACACTACAATCATATCAGTAATTTTGAATTTCATCTAAATTAATGCCCTATAGGGTCACTTCATCAATACTTGACTAATAAATTTAAACAACTCCTAAAAATAGTTAAATTCTAATCTTTATTAATACATTGTAGCTTTAGAATAGGCAGAGCTACAGATCTTGCTAAATAAGGGGTTTCAGAATCAGAAATTAAAGCCTTAGGCAGATGGGAATCAAGGGCTTTTCAAAACAAGATATCTGTGAGCCAATGCTCACTAGTGATACCCCCGCTCTGATGTGAATATGCAAAATAAGCAAAATCGACATTTAACAGAAAGCTGGCATCCGATTGGTACAGAAATATATCCCACAATATGGCATGCCTAAACAAATAGTGTGTTAAAATTTCAAGCATCTGCGATGAATAGCTGCTGAGAAATCTTTGACAAAAATTTGTTTGAAAATTTTTGCTAAAAATAAACAAAGTCGTCATTTAACAGGAAGTTGACGTCTGATTGGAACAAAATATATCCCACGATATGGCATGCCTATACAAATACTGTGTAAAAATTTCAAGCATCTGCGATAAATAGTTGCTGAAAAATCTCTGACGAAAATTTGTTTGATAATTTTGGTTAAAAAATAAGCAAAGTCGTCATTTAACAGGAAGTTGACGTCCGATTGGTACAAAACTATATTCCACGATATGGCATGCCTTAACAAACACTGTGTAAAAATTTCAAGCATCTGCGATAAATAGTTGCCGAGATAAATGCGACAGAAATTTTTGTTACAAACGGACAGGCAGACACAACAGGGTAAAACAGTATACCCCCCTCTCTTTCGGAGCAGGGGTATAATTACATTAGATTGTAGTTTCATTGTTAGTTTGAATGGAATACAGGCTAATTTGCCAAAAGTATTCCAGATTTTAAAACAGTTTGGATAGTGGGAACCTAAATATCCTATTGGGCCAGGAAGGAAGCAGCGAAGAGACCAGGAGGAAAGAACCTGAACCTCGGCATGGACATTACCTGGAAAGGGATAAGGTGACTATATTGGGAAGACCTGGACAAACTTACTTCTGATAAGATTTAACACCAACCCCACCCAGATGTATTGGTCATTCATGCGGGATCCAATGATCTTACAACACCTGGCAATACAGCACTGCGATTTTCACACGAAATTCAATGTAGTTTGTTTAAGAAATAAAGTACGAGTTATCGTGAATGTTGCATATAACCTCCGAGGTTAAGAAATGTTGTTTTGAAATATAAAATTTTAAGGGCAATATTTCGAGACCGAGGAGGTTATCCTGTAACATTCACGAAAACAAGAACTTTACTTCTATTCTACTAACAGCCCAGTATTTCTACAGATCGTTTCTTCTATAGAGAGACAATCTACATGTAGGTCATTTTGACGGCTGTTCCGTTTACCCCAACGGTTTTGTTAGTAATGTTTACATGTGTATTGATCAAAGGAATCACATGCAGAGGACAGAAAATCAAAATGTTGGCCAGGTGGGAATTGACAATTTTAGAATGTTGGCTAAATGGGAATATACCGTATATGAACACCTGAATGGTGCCTCCCTTACCTGGGCATTTTTATTGGGCTCCAGTCGGACTAGACAGCCGACCTGACTGCCCTTGATGTGGATGACTCCAGCAGAGACATAGTTGTCTGGGTTAGGATCGATGCCTTCCAAGATACTGATCCCAAATCCCAGCATCTAAAACCAAGTAAGCAGAGAGTCGATCAAAGCTTAAGACCAGACAGATCAATTTATACAGTTGAAACTTCACACAGAAGAAAAGTGTATTATTAATAAGATTTGTGGTAATTATCAGACAACCAGGAGCTCACCTTTGTCTTATTCTGTTCTGTGTCTATTGGGAACTTGGCTTTAAACACCTTCTGGCATTCTTGATTTGGTCTGAATCACAAAAATATTTCAAATCAATTCATTTCAACTATGTCTGTCACTTACGTAATTTCTGTAAATTTTGGAGTGTTTCATTTTGCATCCCTTGCAATTTAAATATCATAAAGTATATGTAAAAGTTAATAACAATGTTTTACAGTTCATTTGCACCTTTCTTCAAAAAGACCATTCCACAATCCTACCCCACCCCAAAATAAACATGAACACAATTTACATGTATTCTAAAAGAGAACAATCTTTCTCCTTTAATAGACTTTAATTCGAATTAAAAATAAATCATAGTGAGAAAGACAAACATAATCTTTTATAGCATTTGCTAAATGCTAGGAAAATTTTCTATTTACTACATTCTTTTACTCACTGTGATAGACCCTTCCATCTGGCAAAGAAAGTTGCAGAGTCCATTTCTGCAGGCTCAGAGAATTTGCTAAACATGACTGGAAGCTTCAGATTCAATCTATGGGAGTTACCATTACACCTGCAAATCACAAAAAAGACTGATAGAACTTTAACTTTTACCCATCTGTTCAAGTTACCAAAATTCTCTTTCTCCTCCTCTATAAGGATTCTCGATATGGATTAACAAATATTGCCATATTGCTCCCCCCCCCCCACTCATGTCCTGAACCCCTGACCCAGGGGCCATGATTTCACAATTTAGGTAGAGGGGCTAGTGGACATCATAACCGTGTATTCAGATTTTTGCCCACATGTGTTGGAGTAGAGAAGAAGATTTTTTAAGATTTAATACATTTTTACTATATGGCCATATTGGCCCCACCCTAGAGCCTGATCCCCTAACCCAGGGGTCATGAATTTAATAATTTTAGTAGAGGACCTCATGGACATCATAATCATGCATTTAGTTTTTAACATTGTATATGGTAGTAGAGAAGAAGATTTTCTAAGATTTAATACATTTTTACTATATGGCCATATTGGCCCCACCCTAGAGCCTGAACCCCTGACCCAGGGGTCATGAACTTCACAATTTAGGTAGAGGGCTTCATGGACATCATAATCATGCATTTAGTTTTTAACAGATATATCTGGGAGTAGAGAAGAAGATTTTCTAAGATTTAATACATTTTTACTATATGGCCATATTGGCCCCACCCTAGAGCCAGAATCCCTGACCCAGGGCCATGAATTTCACAATTTTGGTAGAGGGCTTCATGGACATCATAACTTTGCAATGAGTTTTTTCCTCACATGCGTGGGAGTAGAGAAGAAGATTTTTGAAAATATGGCTTTTTTTGCATATTTGGACCCACATGTGGCGCCCTGGGGAAGGTAGAGCCATGAATTTCACAATTTAGATTCCTCTTACCATAGAGATGCCTCACACTAAAAATGGTAACAATCAGCCTTGTAGTTTTTAAGAAGAAGTTAAAAATGTAAATTGTTAATGCACGACATTTTGGTTACAATTTTGGTAGAGGGCTTCATGGACATCATAACCATGCAATCAGTTTTTTCCTCACGTGTGGGAGGAGATTTATGAAAATTTGACTTTTTTTTCATATTTGGCCCCGCCCGTGGCACCCTGGGGTGGTAGAGCTATGAATTTCACAATTTATATTTTTCTAACCATAGAGATGCTTCACACCAAAAATGGTAACAATTGGGCCCTGTAGTTTTAAAGAGGAAGTTAAAAGTGTAAAATTGTTAACGCACGACAACGGACGCGGATGAAGACCAATAGCATTAGGTCACCTGAGTGTCTCAGGTGACCTTAAAATACATATAAAATGTTCTATCATTAAACTCATGACACACACACACACACAAGAACTGGTGGTGCCCACTACCACACACAAGGACTGGTGGTGCCCTTCCTTCAGTGGTAGCCCTGTGTACACTTACATGAAGGAGATGATAAGGAGAGGAGCGTCGGAGAACTCGGTGATGCACTCTATGTTGATCACCTGCTGTACCTGCGCCCCACTCTCAATCGTTGTGCCCACTGGTTTAGGTGTACATGTGATCTGTGAACAGCTGTTAAGGCATTTTTTTACTTTCACAATGTCTGACCAGACCTGCCTATAATTTATTGATGGATCTGATATTTAACAATTACATATTTTTTTGGTTTGACTACGTATGACCAATACTTCATAAAAAGCCATCAAAGAAAAAGTAAGTACATGTATTGTGAAAATATCACCTGCACAGGTTACAGGGATCAAAATTAACTTTTTGACCATTCGAATATTATAGCTAATAGATTTTTTTTTTACTCACAGAATTAAACTTTCACTTGCACTTTTTCTTTTCATTATAACAATTTAAATAATTTTTTGCAGTAAATACTGTAAATGTTTTTTTCAATTCCATGTGTCTTGCTTATATCTGTATGAGTATCTTTTACTTTGATTTTAATAAACTCTGACGACTCTGTACATCAATTAATCTTTAAAAAAAACTTTTATTCTATTTGTATTTTCTGTTAGGACCATAAATTCTACTGTCGAGTATTTTAGTATGTAAGACATGTCACTAACACTTAGATATTCATAACACTTGATTTCATTGGCTGTAAAGGATATGAGATGCCAACTCTCCTGGACACTGTGTGTCTATGCTAAATCCGCTAAATTGGAATGATGTTTTGTTGCCGTAAAATATCCCAAGTCTTCCTAAGTTCTGTCGATATTCCGACTTGACTCCAATTTGTAGAAGGTCATTTTCAAATAATACTCCATTATTTTTACAAATAAATCTGCAAGTAAAGAATGGTTTTTTGCAATGCATATCACACATAGTTTTTCCATGGCCAAAAAGTCCTTCTTGATTTAATGTACATGAAATGTATTCATACTGTAGTGCTGAAATCACTTATTTTGAAAAATAAAACATTGATTTCTTAATTTAAGTTTATTTATTTGATATACCGGTAAATTAAATTCCTAAAAACTATAAACAAAATATATCACCCCAAAACAAAGAGCTCAGCATATACACACACATATAACGAAGAGCTCAGCACTATTCACATACTTTTTAAAGCTCTCTTCTGCTCCCGGTGTCAGTCCATTTGAATCCACTCCATTGGTCGGTGGACTTGATCCGACAGTATCGAAAACATCCAGGAGAAAGCTGCCAGCCGAGGGAGCAGCCTGGGAGGGGCCCGGGGAGTTGAGTCCCAGTAGGTCGTCTGAGGCTGCTGCACTGGGGGGGTTAGAGGCTGCAGGTACTGATAGCTGTCAAATACAAAAGGGCAATGTTGTATTAACAGAATGAAAATCAAACTACCAAACAGTCATTATAATTAATATATAAAGTATCAATATAAAAAATTGAAACAAGAAATGCATATTTCAATAAATTTTGATATGATGAATTTGCTCAGTATCTTTTATCAAGAAAATGTGCATTTTGAAAATCTACATCGATACTGGAACTTCACCAATTGATAAAATGCAACAAACTGTACATTGATTAATCAGCTGTATTATCAATATTTTATGAAACACCAGGAATTAAATTAATGATAACATTATTTCCTGAAAAACTGAGTTTTTTTTTCATTTACCGGTAATCTAATCATTAAATTAGAAATACCAAGAAGTGAACCATAATACACTTAAGTGGTGGTGTCATAAAACCCATCCCAGATCCTGTCATCGTCTCAAGCCACGGGTTTTGTGTCCATTCTATTTCCACATTTCCATTCTATTTGTGGAAATAAAATGGACACAAAACCCGTGGCTTGAGACGATGAGTTCCTGAGTGAAAGATGGAAACTTTTTGTGAAAATTAACTGTTTTGTGACATAATTTTTTTTCTGTAAATAACAAACAATCAGTTATAAACTTGTTATTGATTTATTTCACAATGAATATGTAAGAATTGATTTTGATTCCTCCACATAACTGTTCATATCTTTGACTTACGGGTGTGGGGGTGAGTGTGCGTGTGTTAAAGCTGATCACTACTTGTAAATTGACACTGTTACACATTTTCTCATATACACAATTTTCTTACACCTGATTGCACACCTGAAACTTGTATTCCTTTTGTTGTCTTAGATTTTGTGCATCTATTTTTTGTTTAATGTGCATATTGAGTTTGAAAATAATACATGAACCTGTATGTCTGGCCCTTTATCTTAGTCTCACTTTTACAAAAGGAACCTATAGTGGAAAAGTGAGACTGAGATCAAAAGTGAGCTCGTCTAACTTTTATGGCCCCTGGGCCTGATGTTAGTATTCTCCTGGCTTGGAAAAAGCGCGTAAAAATTTGATACTTTTATAACGACTGAGTAACATAGCAATATAAGACATACGTCCACACAGGTGAGACCCCTACAGCAAATGTCGGCTGCTTATATAGAGTTGTAGGGATAGCAGCAATGAAAGAGAAACATGATGAACAATGATGTTGTAATACCTTTTGAGTTACACTTACAGGAGGGGGTGTGTTGTGGGTGTTAACATTGTTGCTCATCTGTGCCTGAGGCATTGGTTGTTTGGGTTCCTTATTCTCTGCCTGTTCTGTTACAGTTGGCTTCTTTTTCTTCAGTTTGGCCAAAATAGATGATTCTCTTTCAGGGAATGGTGGCATTTCTTCTAATACAGTTGCCTACAATACAAAAAAATAACTTAATTAGGAAATGATAGAAAATGATCAGCAATGTCAAAACTATATGTATGTGTGGTACCATATCTATGTGAAGAGTAAAATTGTATTTATACAGAATTTAGGTATTTAAAAACTCTTTAATGCATTAAATGAAAGAGAAAGTGAGTTAGCTCACATACCCCACACTCTCCTTTTACTTAATAATACTCATAATTTATAATGGCAAAGTATGCATTAAATACACAAAATAAAATAAATACACTAACAAACTGTTCATTACTTTATTCAAAATAAGGGCCAAAATTTCCAGAAAAATAAAGGAATCGAAATATCCTGGTAATATGCACATCTACACATTGTGTCCTAAATACAGAAGAAGTTTCTCAAAATTCCATGCAACAATTTAAGAGGAGGCGTACTTATAAAGAAACAGCACTGATGAACTGACTGACTCACTTACAGACCAGTCAAAAACATTATATCCCTCAAAACTTTGTTGAATGGAGTATAAAAAGATTCAAGAATCTTCAACAAGAGGCCCATGGGCCACATCGCTCACTTGAATAGCAACCAAAAGCTTTAGGGTATCAAATACAAAATCTCTAGACAACCTAGTAGAGAATATATCTTGATTTTCAAAGACTTCCAAATTTTTCTCACCATATTTTAAGTTAAACATCGAGCTCCTTTTGTTGTTTCAGTTTTTGAAAAAAGATCTTAAATTTTTTCTTCAAATTAATTCACCCCCATTGTGACCCCACCTTACCCCTGTGGATCATGGCAAATTCAAAAGAATATTAACAAATTTTTCAATAATTCCAAATTATCCCCTCTTTATAGAGGGTGTGGCCCATCATTTTAACAAACTATAATCATCTTCATTCAATAATGCTTTGTGCCAAGTTTGGTTGAAATTGGCCCAGAGGTTCTTATTCAGCTTGTCCATTTTAGGCAAAATTTAATTGGGTAGAAATTAGTTTTCACTGTCATTGGATGAGAATAGCAAGAGAAGTCCATCTACTTACCAGGACATCAGTGGAGGCCACTGTGCTTAGCTGTAAATACTCCACACTTCTTTGTTGTAGTTCAACATCTGAGTTACGAAGGTTATTGTCACTCTTTAAAACCTGTAAACCAACACAAAACATAGTTTAAAACAAGAAAAAAATACCTTTTTTTGATTTCTGACTTTCAGTTTTCTTTCCAGGTGAAATATTTTTTTTACGTTCTTCAGCAGTTTGAGCCTTATTTTCTGCAGTTTTGAAATCTCTCTACCATGAAGAGTATATATGAATATATAACCAAGAATGCTATATATATGGAGATGATGCACTTAAGATGAACATGAAGGTGTATACTTGAAGTGTTATGACATTTGATGACGTTTTATTGATATGCATGCTTTAATTAATGAAAGAGGAGACTTACGTCTTGAATGGTTGATTTAATCTCTGGGAACAGGTTGACAAACTTGATGTAGGTTGAGAGTATGAGGCCGCGCGTGGCGGGACCACAAAGGTGGTACTTGGAGTGTAGTAGCTGGAACTGGACCAAAGGACTGTAAACAAAACGAGTAGACAGAATTACTTGTCATCAGCAATCCCTGCTATGTGTACTAAACATATTGTGGAATCATTTGCATCATTGCAAGCTCAATTTGCATGGATTATTAAAAGATTTAAAACATTCAACAAAGTATGAAAAAAAAAAATATTAACTCATTCATCATTAAGTAAATTCACATGAATGTGTTAAAAATTAAAATATCTCAAAAACTTGCCCCCCACAAATTAAAATGATTCCACAGTATACTTTTAATCAATCCCTATTCCTTAAAAAAATAAAAGGTTTTTGATGCAAGGAAAGTTTACAACGCGTATGAGAATACAATTCATTTATATATACAACACCATTTGACGACTCTCTTTTAAAACCTCAAGAATGATGAAGAACAAAGCTCAACTGCAGTATCGTAGGAAACCCAGGGTTGAGTACGCATTGTTCCTCTCTTCATCACCTGTGAGTTCCTTTTAACTTCGACGCTCGTGTTAATGACCAATTATTTATAAATATCCAATCAAATTAGTCTTTACAGTAATGAAACTCTTCTGTTTTTAAAGGTTGCATTACTGTGGCCTTACTATTAATACAAATCGTTCTGTGATCACCAAGTGAATACTGTAACGAAAAAGCATTTAAAGCGACTTGTTGATTGGACCAATTTACTCAATGTGTAATATGAGCAACCATTCAACTTGCGTGCTTCAATATGAGCATCGTAGTTTAGAGGGACCGATGGGTGATGGAGAGAGGAACGACACGTAATGAACAGTGGGTTTCCGATGATGAACTGTAGAAAAGATTTATTTTTTATTTGGTTGACCTCTATGATGTACCTTGATCTAGGATCTCCAGCAATTAGATTTCCAAACTCCCCCAAGATGTAGCCTCCTACTTTGACCATGTTTTCATGGCAGGCAGGGGCCTGCAGAGCCTACAATATAGAACAAAACAGGTAACACCACTTATCTAATTGATGATCAAAGTCATCAGTCTCTTCTACATAGAACACATGTTCATCAAATGTGCTGTGTGATTCTTGCCCAACTGTTACAAAGCAGTGCCTACCTCAAACACAGTCTTTGCGGCATATCCCTGCACATCATCTCTGTTGATCACAATCTGTATAACACGGTACCACACCTACAGAAGAAAGCATCATTCTTTCTTCCACAAGCACTCTGGACTGAGGCAAAATTAATTGTAGAAAAATAGTGGTGACCAATTACAGTAATACTTGCCAACCTCCAACATGTGAAAATCTGGTCATGACCAGATTTGGAAAGTAAAAAATCTGGTCATAGCGCGAAACGACATTCACGACATATTTACCATGCATTTCATAGGTATATACAATAGAAATATGTGTTAAAACTTAAGTGTAATACTTTATTGCATTGGTCGTTGAAGTGTTAATTACATGGTGGTTCAATATATGACTGGCCGCTTTACGCAAGGAGTTGCTCATTTCAGGACAAGTATATAGGAAAAATTGTCAGGGGGAAATAAAACTGGCCACTGGTCAAGAGTGGCCGTTGATTTCGGGTGGCCGCTAAGATAGTTTTGACTGTACACTGTGAATCAGTTATCCATCACAAAAAAAAAGAAAAGAGAAACTTTGTCAGAAATAAAACAAAACCAATGGACAAATTTCATCACTGTGGATATAAATTATAGCTGTATAGATGGATATAGATTATCAGTGACCTCCATCTCCCACTGACCTCTTCACTGACATAGTCTCCAGAGATACGGATCAAGTTCAGGATGACGTCCACATACCAAGTGTAGTCCACTGCATACTTCTCGGCCAAAATGGCCACCTTCAGCACCTGTGATTAGCAGAATTGTCAAATTCATATCTATTCATTAAAAATTACAGAAATCCAAATCAAATGTTTGAGAAATACTGCTAAGTAAATGTAAAATTCTTTTCATTACTGTAAATTCCCTATTTTACACAAATACTTATTTCTGCGATTCCATCGCTTCAAATGAAATCATGAAAAATAAAATTTTTGTTGTTAATTTGAATACTGTGGAATCATTAGATTTCGTGGGGGCCAATTTTTGTGGATTGCTTAAATTTTACAAGTTCGTGGGGACGTAATTTCGTGTATTCTTTTAAACCTACAAAGGAAATATGACTTTATTACCATAATTTATCAATTCGTGGAGTGTGTTAATTTGTGGATGAGAGGTACCCACGAATTCCACGAAAATCTAATGATTCCACAGTAGTTAACAATTATCAGAAAGATAAAAGCAAGTTTTCAAATTTCACGAAGTTTGCTTTGAATGTGAAGAAGCCTACCATTTCCTCTCTGATTGAGTAGTCAGCAGTCTCCAAGTACTCCAGCATTTCGCCTACAATTTCCTCCGCATTGGTTTTGTCACACATTGCATACAGAAGGTCGACGGCTCTCTGCCTCACACTTACATCTCTCTCAGTCTGCCAATAGATATATAGATATATGTTATTTCAAATATATCAAAACATCAAACTAAACAACTATCCTATCATATTCTCATAATACATGTACATAAATATTGACTTTAAACGCATTCGAGTATTTGACACCCATTAACAGGTAACTTGGTTGGTACATGATATAATCTTCTGGAAAGACCAAAAAGATGCTGGATGATAAAAATCATATTTATTTATCATCCAGCAACATAAATGTAAACAAAAACAAGGCACAAGCCTTGTTTGTGAGGTTTGTACCTTATATCTGGACAACTGATGTTAAAATTTCGGTAACTCATTTGAAATGCCCCAGTTCAGCATTATTGACATCAAAAATGGAAAAATTGAAATTTTACTAATTTCAGCTCTTCAGTCAGAATAATTGCCTTTTAAATATTAAATGTACATGATTAAATAAAAAATTTAGATTTGTGATTCTTTTGTATGCGTAGCTCCATGATTAACAAGCTAAGCAGAAAAACTGGTGAAATTCTTGTTTTAACCAATGCTGACTTAAAATATGCATATATAGAACACCTTGTAAATAAACATAGGACATGTTAAGTCTGGAAGATAATTTCATTTTTCACATGAGGGTTTTAACAAGCAAAGTTTCTTACTTTTAATGAATTGACTACAGTTTCCTGGTGTTTCTTCACAGCTTCATGAGAAAACTCTGAGGTCGCAAGCAAGCACATGCTTTCCAAAGCCAAGTATCTGCAAAAATAAATATAATCTAATGAAACACTGAATATTCTACATTTTCAAGTGGTTTTATTAAAGAGAACTTAAAACAAAAAGAAGGTACATATATTTAATAATTTAGAAAATCGAAACAAAATTCTGATTAGTTTTAGATCAATTAATATCAAAAAGTTAACAATTCAGGAAAACAAGAACAGAGATATCACCCAAAGACATGAAGAATTTTTTAACATTATATAGATCAAGTATCATATACCTGAGGTTGGTTTCTCGGTGCTGGAGAAATTGGCCTAGCTGGTTACAGGCCCTGACTAGAAGGTTTGGATCGCTATCCATGTGAATAATTAGGTTTATGGCTTCATTAAGTACTGCATTTTTGGCATTCCCATGCTGAATTTTCTTTGATTTGGGGGGTTCTTGTGCCTTGTTTAGAATTGTCTCTAGACACTCTGTTAGTCTTGTTCTGACAGCAGGGTCCTCTGAAAGTAGGAATCGTAGAACCATTTAAAAAGAAAGAATTCACATTGTCAACAAATCGTCATTGTCAATGAATCGAAGAACCATTTAAAAAGAAAGAATTCACATTGTCAACAAATCGTCATTGTCAATGAATCGAAGAACCATTTAAAAAGAAAGAATTCACATTGTCAACTAATCAATTCTGAAAACAACAAGAGGCCCATTGGGCCACAGCGCTCACCTGAGCAACACTGACTTTATATGGGTGTTCAAAGGATATTGTGCCATATGGCCCCTCGGTTGAAAAACAAAAAATAAGTTATCAAACCTTAAAGTATTTGAATTTTACACTTATTTTTGCATACACTTAATCTTTAACATTGTACCTTTATAGAATATTATTTTAACCAAAAATAAGGAAGATCCTATGCAAGATATAAAACTAAACTTTTGGTAGAGGTATGTTTGATTTGATACGTAAAAATTAAAAAATATGGGCGATAGTTCCCCAAATAATGAAAATGAAACGAAAATCAAAACAAGCAAACACCATCGTCACGTCACATGTGAAATGTCAATGCATTGAAATATCTAACCTCAATTTACTTCACAAAATCGGCACCAATTTATCTTGCATGTTTCAAAGAATCCCTTTGCATGCAAACTGTTGCACAACAAACAAATTCATCTTTGTCAGACCTACCCATTTATCATATGTCCAACATGGCTGTTTTAAACACAAAGAACCTCTTTTTCGAAATATGGAATACCATACCTGAAGTTATGTACACTCGTTCATGACCTTTATTATTATTTTCGTATAGCTCAAATTTGGAAAAAATTAGCCCTTATATTTTGCAATTTATATTTTAAATCTAAACAAACTAAAACCACCGTCACAAGTGAAAATGTCAATGCACTGAAATATTTAACCTCCATTTACTTCACAAAAACGGCACAAATATATTTTGGATGTTTCAAATATTCGCTTTGCACACAAACTGTTGCACAACAAGCAAATTCATCTTTGTTCGTTTGACCCATTTATCATGCGTCCGACATAAAGAACTAGACTGGTTCTCTGTCTCTAACCTGGTTTTTGATATATGAAATATCCAGCCCGTAGTTAAACTGATTGACCCCCATTCTCTCTGTCTAATTATAATTTTTGTAAATTACTCAAATTTGAAACAGAATAAGCCCATATTATTTGCAATTTATAATTTCCTTTCCATAAGGATTATCTATGCTAAATTATGTTGAATTTGACTTAGTAGTTCTTGAGAAGATTTTTAAAAATGCACACCCTTTTTCTACAGTTTCGAGGTTTTCTCTGCTTTGAATAAAGATCGGTCTTTTATTTCTGCAATTTATATTCATCTTACCATAAGGATGCTTTGTGCCAAATTTGGTTGAAATCGGCCCAGTGGTTTTAGAGAAAAAGTTAAAAATGTGAAAGTTTACAGACAGACGGATGGATGGACAGACAGACGGATGACGGACAAAATGCGATCAGAAAAGCTCATTTGAGCTTTCAGCTCAGGTGAGCTAAAAACAATTAGTTAAATGAATAAAGATATTTCAATTTTCTAAAAATAATTCCATGCATTGAATTTACTACATGCACTAGTATAAACATAATGGAGGTAGTAAAAGACATTAAAAGTAGGCAAGGAGATGAATTCACTGCAGCAGAATAAACCCGTCCACAAGAGGCACCCACCTGGAGGGGGATAATTTTGTAGTAATCTGAGGAGTTTAACAGACAGCCAGGGGGCTGGCACGAAGTAATACGTGTAATCCTGGAGATCGGTGTAGGAAGCTGTCACAATCTACAAAATCAATATCAATTCAGTAACTAGCCATCATTTAAAAAATAACAGAGTCTGAGCAGCTCAAAAGATTGAATGTCATCATATACCATGCAAAAAATCAATGTTAAATAAAGTAAATACCAATGCACAAAAACAACTAAAGAGGGCTTGATGGTCATGGCCATTTTAGATTGGCCTCCTTAAAAGTCTATCAAGCACTCTGCTCATCTCTCTTCTGTTCACACAATACTTGCCCTACTGAGTCGGGACACAGCAAGAGACACACATCCCTTGTATTCCTCCGGGTTCTTCTTGACAAGGGCCTCGATCAGACTGGCGGCCGAGGTGACCACTCCCAGGTGCTGGTCATTCAGGAGGTGGATGACCCTGGAGGACCACTCCCCGATCTGGATGTACTCGGGAGAGGTGCGCAGCAGTCTCAGCAGGGTCAGGGCAGCACTCTGCTTCACCGAGTCAATCGTTTCACTACAAAAACACGAAACAGCACAGGTGACACATTCTCTTAGTGTTTGACTAAAGAAGAACAACAGGAAGTGTGGTATATAAATGCTTTTTTTTTAAGAGGAGGGGTTGCTCAGGAGGTGAATAGCCCTGGAGGACCACTCCCCAATCTAGACGTCCTCAGCGGCCCTAGCACTGACCGTAAGCTTTTCTCCATTCTAAATGAAAGCCAAAAAGTTCCCCTGAATATGCTAAAAAAATATCAAAGGAACATTCAAACTTCAAAATCTAGGACTCAAAGCCTCTGAATGAAGATTTAGATTTTGTGGCTCACCCTGTGACCAGGAGCTTGGGGATCTCGTTGCCCAGACCTTCGGCCATTTCCTTGCTGCCAATGTTGGCGGTGCACTGCAGGGCCAGGTTGACATGGACTGGGTTGGGACTGGCCAGATCATTCTTTATGGACTTGATGACCAGCTTGATCAGATCATTGTTGGCACTAATCATCACCGAAATGAACAGGTACCCCTGAAAAAATAAATACATCATATGAACCATACAGTTTACCTCAACACTACTTCTCTCTCCTCTTTTATTTCATTTGAAAACATTGACAATATATTATAAGCACAAAAACATTTAAAAAATTAATTCCATCTTGCTTCCACTTACAATCTGCTTCTCTGTGTATCTGTTGGAGCTGAGGAGGTTGACAGCCTCCATGTAACCAAAGTCAATGTCGTGACCCAAAAGGAAGATGAACAGAAGCTTGCACACATACTTCTTTTTGTGGTAGCCATCTAATGTCTTGTCACCTGTGTGTACCCAAAACAAGAAGCCAACAGGCCTTAACCTGAGTACCATAGCCCATACACAAATTTGTTGAGGAGTCTCATATATGCATTTAATCAAGTTTCATTTTGGAGTAGAATATTATTATAATGATATTATATTGTATCATATTAAACAATAGTGTATCATATCATACAATATTATATCATAGGAATCATGTTATATCATTTAACAAGAGGCCTATGGGCCACATCACTCACCTGAGGAACAATAGGTATGATAAAATCAGCTTAATGGAGTCTTAGTACAAACTATCTGGACAATGTACAATAATACATGTAGATCCTGTATATATAAAATCCATTTTTCACCCTGGATATTCTTATGTTTATAATCATTAGTCCCTTTTCTAACAGGATGACTTTATAGTCATATGACATGTTGAGTATTGCAGTTCTCAAAAAGATCCTTAACAATTGTTTATACATAGGATATAAACCTACATCAAAACCTGAACCTTCTTGTGAGGCCGAAAAATTGTCCTGGGGCCAAAGTCTGAACAATTATAAAGAATCATCTGGCTGATTAGTTTCTGAGAAGAAGATTATTAAAGATTTACTCTACATATTCCTATGTAAAACTTTGACCCCCCATCCATTGTGGCCCCACCCTACTCCTGGGGGTGTCATTATTTTCACAACTTTGAATCTACACTACCTGAGGATGCTTCCAAACAAGTTTCAGCTTTCCTGGCTGATTAGTTTCTGAGAAGAAGATTCTTAAAGATTTACTCTACATACTCCTATGTAAAACTTTGACCCCCCTCCCCATTGTGGCCCTACCCTACCCCCTGGGTCATGATTTTCACAATTTTGAATCTACACTACCTGAGGATGCTTCCACACAAGTTTCAGCTTTCCTTGCTGATTAGTTTCTTAGAAGAAGGTTTTTAAAGATTTACTATATATATTCCTATGTTAAACTTTGACCCGCCATTGTGGCCCCACCCTACCCAATCCTACATTTAACACTACCTAGATATTATTTTTATATTTTATAGTTATTCATAACATGTATAATTTAGTAAATTAGTAATAGGATAGATTTAACAATAGATTAAAAAGTAAACAATAAAATGCTTTCTTTCGTGACTCATAAGGGCTAAAACAAGCAGCAACTAATGAAGAAAGTTTGAAGTAACTGCTTGTGGCCATGTTCTGGTTAATATTTTTTTTTGCAATGCTGACTACATGTAGCCTCTGAAATTTATACTCCCATAAACCATCAAAGAGAGCATTTTACTGTTTATCTTACCACAAGACAAGTACCACATGACATACATGCAATACACTTTTTGATATTCATCATTAAAAGACAAATCAACAAACTATATATAGTTTCTGGTAGCTAAGATCTAAATCTCTTACACATTTGGACATCAATATCTCAAACACTGATTTATCGAATACAATTGTAAGTCCATTTAAACCACTTATTTAATATACAAGTATTTTACCCTCAATACTCGGATATGTCAAAGTTTTTAAACAGTCCCATCTAGTTGTAGATAACAAAGTTTGACTATATTTTGCATTACACTTATAAAATTACCTTTGAACTTTGACCTGATGTTAGCCAATTCCTTGTTGATTCGTTTGATTTCTGCCTCTTTACTTTTGCCTGCAACATTTCAAAAAGAACATGTTACATGTATATGTACAATCGTCAGCAGCTTCAAGCTTACCAAGAGTCTGTACATGAGTGGTTCAAGTGCCTACTTTAAGGGACAATAAAAACTCAACAACACAATCCAACAAGTGCTTAACTGTGTCAAAGGCACTCTCATTAGTGCTCTTGTCAACTTCTAATTGATGAACACACCAAGATGAAAGATTTCTTTCTCCATAGATTTGCAAGCTTTATACCCAGTTTTTTTTTAATTACCCCTATTCTGCAGTATTTTCCATTCAAATGAGCATATTTCAATCTTTGGGTCTGTTTGAATTTACATTTCTGTGAGGCAGTGGCAATTTAATGCAGAGCATACCTGAAAAATTACTATTACAAATGGTTTCAAATAAAAATGAAAACACTGACTCCCACATGATTCTTACTCGTTCCCACTTTAAACCCAGCAAACCGAGTACATTTGTCTACCAACCAAGAGCAAGACTAATGAAATAGTGAAAATCCATACATCGTGATACATGTCCCATAAGTTAGCAAAAATAAGCAGATTTGTAAATAGTAAAAAAAGACTGCATTTATTTAAAATGAGATTCTGCAGTGGTTTCCGTGAAATGCAACCCAGTCTCCTCATCAGATCAATTAGATTGCAGGCTGCAACACAAATCTGAGCGCTGTAGGTCCCAATCAATAACCACTTTCAGGGCTACGATACTCCAAGCACTGACGGCCAGGATCAATATGCCTGTCCCAGACATACAGCCAACAATCCAGCTCACTCTACCATATGTACAGCAATTAAAATCAAATGATTAACACAAACTCCATAATCTATACAGACCTCAAAACTATACAATATACAAGGGCTATAGACCTGCATTACAGAATGAAAAACTAATAGTCCTTATACGAATATCATAAAGCAATTTTTTTTTTTTTACACTTATATGTACATTTCTATATCCAAGGGGCATAACTCTGTCGAAAATCGCTCAATCGTACCCAAAATCAAACTTGACCTAGATATTATTATAATAAACCAGTATATCAAATTTCATTTCAATATGTGCATCCTCTGTGAAGAAAATGAACGAAAACTGCAAATAATTAGAATTTTTCTACGTCCAAGGGGCATAACTCTATCAAAAATTGCTCGATCGTACCCAAAATCAAACTTGAACTAGATATTATTATAATAAACCTGTGTATTAAATTTTATTTTAATATGGGCATCCTCTGTGAAGAAAATGGACGGAAACTTTTGATAGACTGACAGACAGCAGCAAAGCAATATGCCCTCCCTTCTTCGAAGTGGGGCATAAAAATAGAGTTTCACAACACTGCACTTATATAGTTTGACATATTTTAAGTTAAGAGTAAGATTACATATTACATTTTTTTATCCACAGAAAATCAAATATTCCATACATTATTACAAATACACTACTATAAACAGATGACTACCAATCATCATCTTACTCCATGCTTTGTTATCAACATAATCAGGATCACTTAAAGATCGAATATGTTTATGAGGGAAGAGGGACACATAAAATCCTAAATTTCATGACTACATTTTGATAATATGCAAATGGTTTTTAGATCTGAAGTGTATAAGAGCTAGGTGGTTATGCATTTCATTTACACTTTAATCTTATCTCTGACAAAAGCAGGGTCACGAGAAATTGATACAGCTATACCTCATAGTGCTGAACAGACCAGTCTTAGTAAAACTCTACCAGAGTAATGTCATCTATAATTACTCATATAATTTAGCTGTCTAAATAGGTGGGTGTTGCATCATGGGATCATGCCTACATATGCTGAAAGAGAGGGCTTTTTCTGAATCTCCAAAGGTTATTTATCCTATGATTAATATTCAAAGCCCAGACAGGTACATCATGCCGATTTTCATGTCAAATATAGGTGACATTTGCAAGTGAGAATTAGAGGAAAATAGAGGCATTTAGCAAAAAATTCAAAATACTGTACAAATTTTCATTTTCAATGAATTTTGGTGTTCTGCGATGATTTTGTAAATTGGGTCGAAAAAAAGATACATTTGGTGTAGCGCCGTAAAATATCACACATATTATCATTTCATTATTGCCAATATTTATCAAAGAAAGTTTGATTATATCAACAAATCAGTTTATATCAAATCAAAGTTTTTGAGCTAATGTGTGAAATTGTATTTGAAATTCATTGTATCATCCAAAATCCAAGACATATTATTTAATTTGAAAACAAAATATCTGCTAGCTTCCAAGTTTGGTCTGGCGAATGAGGTAGGAAGCAATTATTCAACATAGACAACAGCTAGGTGCTGCATTAATTAGTATTCAACCAGTCCATTTTGTTTTTAAGAGACTAAACAAATCTACCGGTAGATCTTATGTTCAAATGATTAACTTGTTGGCATGATAACTGCCATACAAAGACTCCTCAATGAAGTAATCTTGAATAGGAAGTGAAACAAACACTGATTTACAAAGTTCACCACAAAGGACTGATACAAAAGTACAGATGATAAGCATGTCCTCACAAAAGCCACAGTCCCAATCATACATAACCAACCAGAAAACTCTCTGCGGTTTATAAGATTCTCGTTTTATTCCTTATTTTCCAACTGAATGAAAATTATGAACCTGTTGTCTAATACATAGACATTTAATGTCTGTTCATCAGAAATTTAATTATTTTTGAAAAGAATTGATGCCCTGAAGACAACTTACAGTTACGAATATCAGAGATGAAGACCAAAAGTCCCCGCATATTATCTCCTTTAACAGCAGGCATGGTTGCCTTCTTAGTCAGATCTGAAAAATAAAATCTCAATCATGTAGTACACTTTCTTAAAAGCTGACAGTAAAACTGACTATATAAAACTTGTTGTTTTTTTTTAAAGCTGACAGTAAAACAGAAATATAAAACTGATTTTTTTTTTTTTGTTAATTAAATTTCTTTTTACTTTTGACATCACATCTAGCAAACATATTTTTTTTTAAATAAAATAATCGTGTAATATTAACATATATTAAACCTTAAATAAGGTTTAAAATAAATGTACCAGGGCTGTCAAAAAAGTTCATGGACAATCGCGCTATTGTCTATCAATACGGGCTTAAATATCCATATTGTATACCAAAATGTTTGTCTATAATTCCAAATCAAACTATATAGAGTGGTTTTGACCGTTTTCCCTAAAATTTAACAAAAATTTGACTCAATATATTAAAGAGTCATGGAAAGTATGCAAGGCCATGTGTAAAAATTGTCCAAATTTCGTAATTGAAAAATTTTTTAGTGTATAGATATAAATATTTTCAGTTTTTATGAAACATCATAATTTTCAATTATGAAGAAGTCAGTGTCGTGTACGTCATTTTTATACATCATTTGAAGCCATTTTTAAATGAGCAGAGAATTTTTAAAAGATATTATTGCTAATACTTGTCTTTAAAAACGTCAGAAAAAGTGACGTCAGCTGACTGCATGGAACAGCAAGACATCATAGAATTCTGTGTCAACTTGATTAAAACACTAATAGAAACAGGAAAAAACATTCAATAAAATATTTTTAGTTCATTTATCTAAAGTGATACAAGCCATTTTCAAATGGCGGGTGCTATTGTACCCTCTGGCCAGACTGTGGAAACAGCATATCACTCAGGAAAATCAAGGACCACGACGTTATAGAAACATTGTTATCAAACTTAAGACTGGGCCTTGCGGCCTGCTATAATTTTCATCGTTATGAAACATGTATACCTGTGTGTATTAAATTCATATTTATGCTATGCCCGCCCTTACCGTCACACCGTAAAACATATTATTAAGTGGATGCGATTAATAAAAAAATTTGGTTAATCTGTTATTTTCAAATACAGTTGAACTTTGATATCTTGAGCACTGATATCTCGAATACAATGGATATGTTGAAGTGATTTGTAAGTCCCAACTACTTATTTTTTAAGTATATTACCCTTGATATCTCGAAGTTTTTAAACAGTTCAATCTAGTTCGACATAACGAAGTTTGACTGTACATAAAAATGAGAAATGTTGTGTGTATAACTTTAAAGAAATTCTATGTAGAGGAAGGTCAGCTTCCTCAGTAGTCTAAATTGGGGTTGGTGGGGGTTCAGTCCTCCAGCACCTGTGAACACTGAGGTTTTAGTAGCCAATTTTATTGTTATAGTTAATCACAAATTAAAACACAGCATTAGATAACTGAG
This sequence comes from Magallana gigas, assembly GCF_963853765.1. Lineage (NCBI taxonomy): Eukaryota > Metazoa > Mollusca > Bivalvia > Ostreida > Ostreidae > Magallana > Magallana gigas. Next base: position 26,158,670 of record NC_088857.1, on the reverse strand, counting down.
TTTGACAATCGTTGTCTTTAGATCCAAATAATAAAGAAGTTCAGTATCCGACAACCGAGCCCCAGTGCTGACAACATGAGCCTGGGGGTGTCACTTCCTGTGTAAATTAACATGTAAACAGATTTTGGGACTGAACCAAAACTTAAATAGAGCCATGTTATAACAAATTTCAAAAATTATTTCTAGTGCTTATTAAATGCCGTTATCTTACAAATTAGTTTTTAAAAGTGGGCGGTTATGCCACAAGGGAGGAAAAAACGTTTTATTTTAATTATGTTGTAAACTATCATTACTTCTGGTCAATTGCATTAAATCTCTCCGATAAAAGCTGGTAGTATAGTTTTTTGCTTTTTCTTACCCCTGGAAACTTTTAATGCTAGAATCACAAATCACAAGAAATCCCACTATATTACTTTGGGAGGTGGGTCTTCGGCGAGAAAACCGTCGCCATTTGCAAATTGGTGAATGAGGTCACGACTCCCACTTCCACTTGTTTTTGGAATTTCATGTAGGACGATCCCGATCTAAATTAGCACCATATAAAGGTAAGACATATATCATGACCATTTTTAGACTATATTAATCTCCTTTAAAAGAAGAGCTGCGAATAAAAATAAGGGAAAACATTGAAAAATTTATAGATGAAATATTTAATTTTCGAAAAGTAATAGAAAAAATTGATTTATAGAACTGATTTTCAAGATTATGAAATAACATAAGAAAAACAATGTACGAATTATATATTTGTATACTGTATGTATGACTTGCACTACATGTGGTTTTCGTCAATAAATTGAATTGAAAATTGGAAGTTTAAGCCAGGATAATTGGCAGATTTGTGATATCTTTTGCGACTTAGTCTTATATAAACTATTGACAAATCAATGTGTAAAAAAAAATTCTATCATTAAATGACGTTTTAACATTAGCGTCTGGAATTATCAACTTTAATGCAACTTACAGCATTTAATATGTGGAAATTAATTTCGACACACCGTTACTTTTTCTTTTTATGACAGTATGTCACAACTTGGCCGTTTTAATTCGATCATTGTGAAACTGTTATGTCACCAAAATTTAGTGTCTATCTCTGTGTAGTAATCGAAGCAAGATTTATCAAAATTGACAAATTTTGACGAACGTCTCTTCTTCTTGGCAGATCAAAAGTTTTGAGCCAATCAAATACATGTACATGTATTAATTATTGAACTTTTTTGTTTTTTACTCTCTAAGCTGTCAATAGAAAATTTGATATTTCTTGAAGAAATTCTTAAAGATTAAGAACATATCACTAAGAGGGTTGGATGATTAGGGATATAGGAAAATACTCAGATTTAAAACGATAAAACTTATATGGAATTTTTTTCTTGACTTATAATTAAAGGTTAACAAATCATATCTAAAAATTTAAGGTACATGTATATCTGATGGTTAATTTTGTCAACCATCCAGCCTCCTCAAAAAAGTATTTATTAGTGACTGCTGATTGGATGAAAAAGTCAAATGATATTTCTACTACATGTAAGTCAAATTTATAACATATCTATATATGAGACAAATGAAGAAAGTGGGTCATTGTTAAAGAAAAACAAATGTACGTGCAAATAATGTGTATTATATGTATATGTATTCCATGTGCAGATCCAGAAAAAATTTTCGAGGGGGGGGGGGGATTTGCGAAAATGTGAAAAATCTGTAGCCTTTTTTTTTTAAATTGCGTCAGTAATTTTTGCGATTTAAAAAGTTTCCAATAGAAAATGATACAGGATATAATTTCTGCTGATTCAATTATTTGCGATTTAGAAGAGATAGCGAAAAAAAAATTATATCATTACTGTACAGTATATTTTTTTGCCAGGGAGTCCGAGTCAGATTAATCAATTTTCATTTTCCGGGGGGGGGGGAGTTGGGACCCCCCCCCCCCTCCCTCTATATCCGCGCATGCTATATTAGACAAATGCAGATCGAGTGTCCAAGTATGACAAAAAATATTTTATGATTAGAACGCCTCGATTGATAGTAATTATTAATTTAAATCGACAATTTAAAAACAACTCTGAGGAATTTGATGGATGTATAATAAAGTGATAATGAATTCAAACTAACCGTTAGTTAAATATGTATTGCTAGATATCAGTGAAAGTGAAAAAAAACCAAATTTAACATAACCGCATAGCATATGAAGGCTCAGCTCAGCCATTTTGAACTTATTTTTTTTTTTTTTTTGAAGAGTAATCTTCATTTGGTAAAAAAAGAAAAGTTTTAAATTTTGTCAAAATATCTGTGTTTAATGTTTCATTTTATTGCATATATTAATAAAGAGAGAGTTTATGCATATATTCACCAAGAGATTTGCATGAAGTCCAAATTATTTTTTGCAATATTGTACGGTAATAAAACAATGGATTGGTCATATGAGACTTCAGTGTAAAAAATAATGAAAAGCATTATTATATTTTCATGTTTAATACTGAAATCTGATTGGTTTAGACGCAGTTGATAATCCGCTCTATCACCTCAGCGTTAGCAACACACTTTGCAACGGGTAACACAACGATGTCAAATCAGATGGTACCCTCCCAAACAGGCACTAGTCATATATTGTTATACTTTCATGTTAAATACTGAAATCTGATTGGTTAAGACGCAGTTAATAATATTTACTATTACCCTCAGCGTTAGCAACGCACTTGGCAACGGGTAACATTAAAAAATGTTACATGCGCGAAAATTATGCGCGTACGGTTCGCTGTAGAATTCACGTTATTCCTATATAAAAGCAGTAAAATTTTCTTAAAAATTTTAAAAAAGACATTCAGTATAACAAAATAAATAGTGCCTGTTTGGGAGGATAACAGTTGAAATTGACACCCCTCGAAAACCATTGTCAACCTCCGCTTCGCGTCGGTTGACAATGGTTTTCTCGGGGTGTCAATTTCAACTGTAACCCTCCCGAACAGGCACTATTTATATAATGTAACATGGAATAAACAAAAGCTTGAAAAGTTTCTTCAGAGTATTTTTATTTCAAAGAACCTTCAAAATGACACATACTATGAATTAAAATATCTGTCTATTGATTTATTAGGTACAAAATGTGGTTGTTATACTTGTATTAAATTGGTTGCTAATAAGATTCAGCATCCAATTTATCTCTTAACGTTACATGTACTAAGTACCCATTTATTGATGCAGCGTCCATGCATGCAAGTTTTGTGAAGTACCATGTAAGAACGAGTAATATCTTAAACCCAGCAGGAATCTTTTTTCAATGATGATTTGTCTACACTTTATGATGACATTATCATTATATATTTTGCAATAATTTTCAGTTTTCAAGAATCAAAGTAGATTAAATAGGTTACTCACCCTGGCCAACTCACAGTTCCATTAGAAGAAATAAAAACCTCCACAAGAATGTGAATGCAAAAACAATTTGTCAAACCAATGCTTGTGTGAGCAATCTACGACCAAAACAAAGCATTGCAAAAATTAAAACACAGTTACTATGATACCATATATCTGATTATTTCGCAATTATATAACTTTCACTTTTTTCAGAATATTACAGAATGTATATACGCACAAATTAATTGCTATTAGAATCTTTTTAATTAAGTCATAAAAAATGACTGGTGCAACAATTCTTTTTTGTTTTTTTCCAAATATATGATATCATCAATTCATTTTATTAATTGTAAACAATGAAGTACATTCATAATCAAATTATGTTTACACATCTAGTTGTCACACAAATCTTCAATTTGAAGTTTTATTTCCCCACTGCAAGTTAGATTTCATCTTGGATGCTGTCCAACCCTTGCGTTGACATCCTTTGCATGCAGTAGTCCCTCATTGCCCCCACCCCTTCCCCCATAATGTTGCTCTCCTTCAACTCTTTGAATTACATCGATATCATTTGGGTGTAGTTGTCCAATGTTGGCCCCCCTTTATGTTGCCCTCCTCCAGCTCTTTGAGTTGCATCATTTAAATGCAGTAGTCCATCGTTGTTGCCCCCCCCCCCATTTATGTTGCCCCCCCCCCCCTCCAACTCTCTGAGTTAACATTATTTGGACTCATTGTAAACATTAAAATCGAAAAAATAATTTTTGACCAAAATCGTGACCATGCCCCTTTAAATGCAAATAAGGAATTATCTTCTATGGTAAATTATCTAAAATTGAAGAAATCTTGTCTGTCCATAAGAGATAGCCCTGTAATCACGTGATTAATTATAAGATAAGTATTTTGGTAGACTGTGAAAAGTACATGTATATACATGTACTATCGAACATGTACAAATATAATATTTTGAAGCGTATATATAGTAGTTAAGGCAATATTATTAACTCAAGGTCTATACAATTCTGTTAAGCAGTGAACTGAATTTTTACCTATGTCATACGATATATCACAAACAAGCATCGAACTCTAGATCTTAATGTGAATAATCAAAATTGATTATGTACACTTTGTATGTCTTACTGTATTTAATATGTATATGTTCACGTGTATAACCTATTTGTCTCTTGGAAAAAAGAACTTGAACTTGGACTTGAACTTAATTTGGTTACTCTCAGTGATGGCGTCACTCGAATAGGATCATCTAACCGCAAAATGTGGATCCGCCCATTTTACTGAAATCATATGTGAGGCGGAAGCTCAGATCCAACTGCAACTTCTCTGGTCTTTCCGGGGCAGAGCTCGGAAAAACACGTTGATTTTTTTTTCCTTTCCTGTCTGTCAGAGACTCCCGAGAATTCTCAAGTGTCTTGACGAATACAAAGTTCAATTTTTAATAGCCCGATTCAAATCCTGATATTTATAGACCTATTTTTGCCGATATTTGATTAATTAGGCTTTTAAAAAAGGTCCAATTGGAAAAACAAACTAAGATACATGAAGATATAACAATGTCTTTAATAACTAAAACAGAAGACAATTGCAAGGTTTTCCCGATTCACCGGTGCTTTATACAGTTGTATAAATATCGTTGATTATATTAATTTTAATTAAAATCTGGTTTAACACCCCCATCCCCTCCATGCATCTGGCGGACCTTATCAAATTTGCCGCCCCAATATGAAATACATTCCGACGCCCCCGAATACGGGAACATTATTCCATATTCCCGTACTAATTTCAAACAGACGATTTTTAAACAAATCAGTAAATATATTGTTAATTTAATTACAATAGCTGCAGATAAGATGTGCTTCTCCAGTTAATTAAAAAATAAATTAAAAATAATACATACTAGTATATATCGATAATGATCAAGACAAAAAAATAGCTTACTTTTTTGCATACCTTTCTTTCATTCATTCAATCTTAAATTCAACAGTTAAGTACCAAATGCTCCGAGAAAAGCGCCCTTTAATTATTGGTCACGTGCATGGTCGGTGAAATTGACTGTGAGGTGAGTTAATATCAGTCAATGACAATTGTATTGTATCGTTTGTTATCAAGAACCATACGATTCATAGGTTTGACATATCTACATAAATTATTAAATCACAATCTTAAATTAGTATGAGGGTACACATAGTAGTGTACTTACAATGTAGCAGTGTTCATTGCAGTGTACATAATTATGTATTACAATCACAAAAGAGGAAAATGGAGAGTACAATGACAAAACAGGATAATGGCAGACACGTAGCATCGTTTTTGAAAGTGGGAGGGGGACATACTCGTCCAAAAAATCTTGAAAAGCCAAAAAAATGGGGGGGGGGATAAAATTTTTACAAAAATCTTCAAAATCCTAATCCGTGGGGGGGGGGGGCTGAAATATATCTATAACTTTATTTTCACTCTTAGTTTCCTTATTTTCATTTTTATATGTAAATTGAAGAAAAATGGTTGCTGCGAGAAAAAGTGCCCCCCCCCCCCCCCCCGATGCTACGTGCATTAAAACAATAGATATTTATCGTAATTTTGAGCATTAATAAAGGCATTTGCTCAAATTACAGAACTCTTTGATATTCTTTGTTGAGAGTAATTGAATGAGTTAAAAGACAGAATGCTTTTCATAATAGTCTTCTTCTTTTTTTACATACACCTTTCTTTTTTCTTTATAAAATGGGCAGCTTAGAATAAAATGAAACTCATATTCAATGTGTGATAGTGAACATAGTTTACAAACTCTACCATTTCTTTGGATTTTATAAAATCTGGCACGCTCAGTCTCAAGTTGAGGAGGGGATAAACGATATTTACTTATACCTATAAATTGTACACATTAGATGGTTTATTTCCTAGCTACGGTAAAATATTTAATTAAAGCTGATATCTGATTTCACAAAGCATATGAGAGCAGTATTTAATGCATATAATAACCATACGGTCTTGTAGATTTAACGGCTTTTCACAAATTAAAATATTCCTTTATATATAATTACTCTTTGGTGAATAATCAATGCTTTTGTCTTTTACTAAACATGGCCCGCGGGGAGGGGGCGGGGGGGGGGGGGTGTATATTAAAATTTGACATAATCATCATATTTTAACTTTCAAATATGTATATTTTTTTACACTGTCCGAAAAAATGAAAGGCCTGCAGTGCAGTGCTCAATATTTTTCTTTGCTATTTGCGTTTTTAAGAAAATGATGGTTTATACTAAGAAGCGGGGGCTCGGGGACGAGGCTGCTTGGTACTTATAGTCATTGATCCGTTGGAAGTATACGTATGCTGCACATGTACTTTGTGTCGGATTATTACTATTTTCATGAAACGTTCTTGAAAGTGATGCATGTGTTACCGTGGAATGTGAAATGAGTTAAGTTTCGTATATTGGGTTATCACTCCACTAGTTACCAGTGGTGCAAACTTTTGTTGACGGAATTTTTTTTTTTTATATTACAGACAATGAAAAAACGGAACACAGACCCTCTCTATCTAAAATGCATTGAAGTTCTAAAATATGACACTATTATTAAACGAATTTTGTATTGATAAAAATTATTAAACTGACAAGTATTTAGCGTGCTAATAACTTGTCAGTTGCAAATAACTAGTATATATGTACATCGCCAAAAACGGATTTTAAGAAAGAAATATAAAAATTATTATTCATATTTGTACTTTTTAAAAACGAACTGTTGGCTATTTCTGAACTTTTGTCATATGTTTTAAACTTTATATATAATTCATTTGTACAGCATTTTTACCAATGTGATTTGAAATCATATAAAAACACTTCCTACTCAAGAAATTCCTACATCAAGATTTTCTGAAATTCGATTTTTAAAATTTCTCTCACAGGCGCCTGACGCTTTTTATAGATGTAGCCAAAATTTTATTTATTTTATAGCTTTTTATATACGTGATAGAGATATAATTCCCCTAGACTTTCTTTAAAAGAAATTAGAGAGAGAGAGAGAGAGAGAGAGAGAGAGAGAGACACACACACACACACACTAATTATGGTAATGAAATTATACGTGTATATGTCTTCTATGCCCCCTCATGATGGTATTCTATATTGTTCTTTATTCTTATTGACCAAAGGAGCCATGTGGCTCATAGACATATGATACATACAATTCACAGGAGAATGGCGGGGGATTATATATATATATAAATATATATATATATATATATATATATATATATATATATATATATATATATATATATATATATATATATATGTGTGTGTGTGTGTGTGTGTGTGTGTGTGTGTGTGTGTGTGTGTGTGTATTAAATGGTGTACAATTTTATTAATATATATGTAAATATACGTAAGGGATTAACACACTAAATTTTCTCTCAGCTTCGAAGCTTTCAATAAATATGAATAGATTTGAAGTTATAATAACTAAACAGCTGTATAAATTTGAAAAAAAATATTGTGTATTCTATATTGCAGCACTTATATGAAATTCAAAGCATAGTGAATTTAATATTATAAATTAATTAAAGAGTGCGCTTACTTTATTATCATTTATACAGAGTTGGTATTCTGACACCCTCGCACAGGCAAAGAGGCATCAAAACATTTAAGCAAATTTAAAGAACAGGGGTTCGCATTTATTTTCAAAAAATGTGTGACTTTAAATTATGTGTCAATGTCAATCAAATTAAAATTAGAACTTCAATCCCAGTTTCAAAGGCAAATAGGAGTTACTCCTCTTGACCGCATTTATGCTAACCGCTCTCGTCCCATATGGAATTTACTGACCATGTATAAACTACAAACCATGTAACTAATAATACACATATATATTTATCATAACGTTATGGAACGCCATGGCTGCCTTATGTTAGATGATTTTATTATATGCTGTGGGTCTATTATTATATGCTGTGGTTCTATAATTATATGCTGTGGGTCTATAATTATATGCTGTGGGTCTATTATTATATGCTGTGGGTCTATTATTATATGCTGTGGTTCTATAATTATATGCTGTGGGTCTATTATTATATGCTGTGGTTTTATAATTATATGCTGTGGTTCTATAATTATATGCTGTGGATCTATTATTATATGCTGTGGTTCTATAATTATATGCTGTGGGTCTATTATTATATGCTGTGGATCTATTATTATATGCTGTGGGTTCAATTATATGCTGTGGGTTCATAATTATATGCTGTGGGTCTATTATTATATGTTGTGGGTCTATTATTATATGCTGTGGGTTCATAATTATATGCTGTGGTTTCATTATTATATGCTGTGGTTTCATAATTATATGCTGTGGGTTCATTATTATATGCTGTGGTTTCATTATTATATGCTGTGGTTTCATTATTATATGCTGTGGGTTCATAATTATATGCTGTGGTTTCATTATTATATGCTGTGGTTTCATTATTATATGTTGTGGGTTCATAATTATATGCTGTTGGTTCATTATTATATGCTGTGGGTTCATAATTATATGCTTTGGGTTCATAATTATATATGCTGTCGTTTATTCGAAACTAGCTATTCGAATTCGGATTTTTCGTTTTGGAGTTTACATTTACAAGCACTTTCAGCTGACACCAAGGACAATGGTCGTGTGACCTTGACTGAGACCCATATGCTAAAAATTGCTTTTCAGAACTTTGTTGTCGCCGGGCGCATAGTGTTTCACAAACACATCTTGTTTCAATTTATCAATATTATACTTTCAGACAAAGCAGAAAATCTGTTTGTGTTTTAAATCTTTTATACAATAAAAAATGATTAAAATACTGAGTATGCAAAATTGATTTCTTGTTTTATTTACTATTATCAACTATAATAATTTAAGCTTTACTATTAATCGTTGATGTTTTAAAAGATTCTTTAAAGGGAGTGTGCTATTAAAAATCAAGTACAAGCTTGAGAATCTATACTGTCATTTGAGAGTACGTTACTGAAAGTCCAAGTAGCTCAAAAAATTCTATGTCTCGGCATCTCTCTTAGCGCAGCCGTACGTGTTTGCTCACGAATTCTATCAGGACACATTTTTATAGTGCGTTACCTTTTCTATACATGTACGCAATGTTGAAAACACTATCTTTTATTTGTCTGAGGAACTGAAGTAGAGATGTGCATTCAGCCTCGCCCAATGCCCGGAAATCCAACACAGATTCAATTTTGCGGTATTTTATGCCACTGTCATCGAAGATTTGGGGGTACATAGTTTTTCACAAACACATCTTGTATTTATTTTGGTTAACTTGGCTTTTTTCCCTTTAAAAAAAATACTCATAATTCATTAAATGACATGAATTTAAGATCAGAATTTTCTCACTCTCTTAATAAATTTATGATGGCGGATCCATAAAAGAAATACAGTAACGGTGCATTTGGGGGGGGGGGGGGCAAACAAATTATCAAATTAAAATCAGATGCGTTTGTGAAACACTATGCGCCCGGCGGCAACAAATTTCAAAAAAGCAATTTTTTAGCATATAGGTCACAGTTAAGGTCACAAACTCATTATCCTAGGTGTCATTTAAAAGCACCTAATTAGTGAAGTATGCATACTAAATACGAAGTCTCTTTCTTCTGTGGTTCAAAAGTTATGGCGAAGGTTAAAGTTGACAACAGACAGACAAACAGGACAAAAACAATATACGATTCGGACGCATAAAAATGTGTCCTGATAGAATTCGTGAGCAAACACGTACGGCTGCGCTAAGAGAGATGCCGAGACATAGAATTTTTTGAGCTACTTGGACTTTCAGTAACGTACTCTCAAATGACAGTATAGATTCTCAAGCTTGTACTTGATTTTTAATAGCACACCCCCTTTAAAGAATCTTTTAAAACATCAACGATTAATAGTAAAGCTTAAATTATTATAGTTGATAATAGTAAATAAAACAAGAAATCAATTTTGCATACTCAGTATTTTAATCATTTTTTATTGTATAAAAGATTTAAAACACAAACAGATTTTCTGCTTTGTCTGAAAGTATAATATTGATAAATTGAAACAAGATGTGTTTGTGAAACACTATGCGCCCGGCGACAACAAAGTTCTGAAAAGCAATTTTTAGCATATGGGTCTCAGTCAAGGTCACACGACCATTGTCCTTGGTGTCAGCTGAAAGTGCTTGTAAATGTAAACTCCAAAACGAGAAATCCGAATTCGAATAGCTAGTTTCGAATAAACGACAGCATATATAATTATGAACCCACAGCATATAATTATGAACCCACAGCATATAATAATGAACCCACAGCATATAATTATGAGCCCACAGCATATAATAATGAAACCACAGCATATAATAATGAAACCACAGCATATAATTATGAACCCACAGCATATAATAATGAAACCACAGCATATAATAATGAAACCACAGCATATAATAATGAACCCACAGCATATAATTATGAAACCACAGCATATAATAATGAAACCACAGCATATAATTATGAACCCACAGCATATAATAATAGACCCACAGCATATAATAATAGACCCACAGCATATAATTATGAACCCACAGCATATAATTGAACCCACAGCATATAATAATAGACCCACAGCATATAATTATAGAACCACAGCATATAATAATAGAACCACAGCATATAATTATAGAACCACAGCATATAATTATAAAACCACAGCATATAATAATAGACCCACAGCATATAATTATAGAACCACAGCATATAATAATAGACCCACAGCATATAATAATAGACCCACAGCATATAATTATAGACCCACAGCATATAATTATAGAACCACAGCATATAATAATAGACCCACAGCATATAATAAAATCATCTAACATAAGGCAGCCATGGCGTTCCATATAACGTCATTCATTCATGATTATTATAGCCTAACAGTAACTTCAACCTATCAAAATATTTGTAAATGCTGCATTTACATTTCGCGCGCTTTTTTTGGACCGGATATTGTCAAGAGTTTTTTCACCTGTGTTTGTTGTCGCGGTGAGCGTCCTCGGCCTTGATCACTTTCATGTTATCGACATAGAAAGGTAATGTACGTGTTTCCTATTCCGATCATTTCAAACACACAGAAAGCAGTGCTTATTGGGCAATATAATTTATGGATGACAGTTATAGATCATGTAGGCTAGATATCAGTTAGATATGTCTTTAATTTAGATTTTCTTGTGTCTGGAGTGTGTATACACCTGAGTAAACTCGGGATAGCTTGGGCTGATAAGACTCTAGACGTTAGAGTTAATTTGTTGACAGTTTTGTTTGCAGTCTATGGAAGGATTTTACGCATATCGCGAGTAATGTGTATTGATTTTATGGCGTGTTTCACAAATTTGGGCGCAAAATCGAGGAAAATTTGCAAATATGAATTATGTGATGTTTCACCAAAAGCGTACCTCATACCTGAACCACATGTGTTGCACTGTGTTATATACTTGAATTATCCAAAATCTTAATTCCCTCTCCCCTAAAAACTTTGAAAATTGAACATTTCCAGGTCCATTTTTGAGTGCAAGTCAAATAAGGACACGTGATTAAATTTCCGAGGGTAAGTTGAAGAGGAAAGTTTATAAATTGTGAAATGAATTGTTTAGAATGGAATTTTGATGCTGTATTATCTCTGTTTAATGAGGGTAACAAGTTTAAATAATATATTAATAAAAATAAATAACAAGTATTAATGCCATTATAACTGTTTATAGTTCAATTAAATTTATGCTTAGACTGTCCAAAATAAAAGTTACCCTTAAATTAACACAGAAACATCTAACTTCACACGCATATATAGGTAATTTGTAGGTTAATAAGTCAGTTTTAAAGGGTGTGGTTTGATGTGGGAGTTAAAAGAAAAAGATTCCATTAAATGTGGAAACGGTTTTTTTAATGTTAAACTAATAAATGCAAAAAAGGGCAAAAAACCCCCAAAACATCACATATTGTGATTGTAAGTGATTTGTAATTGCATTTCTGAGCAAAATCTAAATGAATTAATTAGAACCATTTTAAGGTCAAGATCTAGTAAATGAAATGTGCCTACAGGTTTATGAAATTCAAGATATAAATTCTTTTAATGATGCCTCATAAATATATCTTTGTTTCATAGGGATTACTGGGGCTTATATTTTTGATAAACACAATGTAAAATCATGTCTTAAACAACAATTTTCTAAGAAATATGAAGGATAAAAGTAACAAATCTCAGAGTTTTGTCCATTTTTGACGAATGAAATATATCTAGAATGCCTACAGTCTCTCCAAAAGCGGCATTAAACAAGCTCTTTACCTCCTCTTTAAAATGATGTCAAATCGAATATAGGTACCGGGACCACTTTTCCCGGGATTAAATACAAAATGTCAAAATTAAAATTGTTTTATTTTCTACATAATTCTTTTAAGGCCGTAAAATACGGGAAAAGATTCATCAAATTAATTATGACACCATAATGGTTCTAGCACCCAAAAGTCACTCTGGAATCATTTACTAGATCTTTACCTTAACAAGAGCTTGGACTTTATGTAGTTGTGTAAACTGGCAATGTGAGTAGGCTTGTCTATTTCATTGCTGGCCACTCAGTCATGGCTCTTTGAAATCAACAAGATTTGTCTGGCTTTTGATGGAAGAATACACAATCGGTGTACCAGCGTCATTTTAACTTGTTTTGATGCAAGAAATAAATAGTTACATCATACTGAAAGTCCAAGGCCTTGTTAAATGGTTCTAATTCAAAAATCAGAACAAGGCAAGTAAATCTTATGAAAACTTAAACACGTTTTGGAATGGAGTACAATTTACAACAGTGAATTTCATTATCTACCAGACAATCATCCAGAAAAAAAGCTGTTATTTTTGTATTAGTTTGTGGTGACAGATTTAGCAGGGGGATAAAAGAAAATAGTCCATTTGGATTTAATAGATGTCCTTGTACCTATAAATTGCTCCTAACTTTTGGTAATCTGTAAATCTGAACTCCATCATTGTCTAGCCAACTCCAGTTTCAAGTTAGGTTAATTATACAGTATCAATCTCTAGAACAAGTTGATTAATATAACAGAAGTGTCGGAAATGCAGTCCTGATCTAAATGCATTATTTCTCTGGACATGAGAGAGGGAGATGTCCCTGAGAAAGTTAATTATCATCACTAGATTTGAGTTGGTTAACTCCCACAGACTTTGCAGTGATAATTTCTTGAACTGGTCAAGCATTATTAACCCTCCTCCCTATACCAAACTCATTAGTGCCCTATCTGTGCCAATCATAATTAGATGCCAAACATTTCAGTCATGGGGCTGTCACATCAGGTGTGGCCAGAAACAGATAGGAGAAATTGGTGTTGACGTTATCAACCCATGTTGTTATTTTGTTTCTTTTAATTTAACAGCATGTGGTTTATATTGCTGCAAAATCATTATATATAAACTGTAGACAGTGTGTAAATATATATATTGTAGTGGGAAATTCCTTTTACCCAGTAGCGCTGCCATCAGCTGATTATCTCCCATCAGCAAGGAAACTTAATTAAATGACCCATAGTAAAACATAACTTAAACTGACCTAATTAGCTCTAATACTTTAACTCCGACCCTGACGCTGACCAGGACTCTGACTCTTGAACTGAAGTCCTAAGACTTATTGTAATGAGACACAAATTCAGAAAGTTAACAAATTTATTCATTTGAACGTCGAGATCAACTTGCTAATATAACACAATTAAAGGGGAACAATTTGGGATAATTCACCAAAGACAATACTTCAAGTTTTAAATTATATGAAAAAAGAACTGAAATTAAATGGGGTTATCACCCATTAAATTCAGTGAGTAATAAAGTTAAACTTATACAATGAATTTTCAGGGGAAAATCACCCTTCAAATTCTGGAGCTCTCAGAGGAAAAATCACTCTTGAGAAGTTTTCTATGCTTTAATTAAACACTACTTAGAATAATTACTAACTACTGAAATTACTTGAGACAATCATCAAGTTCAAATTTCAACAAACACTATTCGAACTATAATTTATCATAGTAATCCAAAATCATCCCGAAAATGTAGCACCGTTTTAGAAATATAAGGTAAACCTTTAAAAAAAAAATCAGATTTCCCAACAATGTTAATTAACTTAATAAATAAAATAGAATCTGTCAAATCTACGTGTAACTTACTTTTAAAAACTAATCTGATCAAATTCTCAAAATTTAGCTAAATAAATTACTAGAATCTCTTTCACTTATCAAATGTAAATAAAAAAACCTTTTAGACACGAAAATCAATAAAACTCAAAAATAAAGATGCAGCCTAAACAATAATAAATTAAAAACAATGACTTACATCGTCTCCAGAATGAGAAAAAACCCAAAGAGAGCGAGTTACAGAATTTTCTGGCTTTTATATCAGCAAAAACAGAATTCCATACATCGCACGATTGAAACATAGAATTACACAAAAAAACACGGAGTCTGTATAAATCACGTAATATCAATAGAAATCATTACAGAAAATCTACATACAGAGTTCTATTATACAAAAATCTCGTCGATTCTCGACTAAAAAATAACAAAACAACACATAACATTATCATGTAAAATATTAAATATTCAAAATCTCGTATTCACTCTCAAACTATTTTTACAAAGACTTTTTATTTCCCGCATAAACAGAGAAATTGATTAAACACACATTCGGAACACTTCATAATTCTTCATACAAAGTACATGTAAGGTAAACTTCGTATTCACAAGAAGTGCAAAAACAAAAGTACACATGTAGGAATGTAACACATGTCAAAATGATTGTGCGATACGAAAGTGAGTTATTAAGGTTCATTATCAATCTATACCGTTTTAAGTACAAAAATTCGAGTCTTGGTAAAATGGGTAGGCAAACCCGGGCCGGGGCAAAATAAAAGCCGGGGCAGATCGATATTTTTCAATTTTCTTTGTTAATACCCAACCAATCCTATTGAAATTTTCAGAATATGTTAACAATTGATATAACTGTATTCGCTATAAATATTTCTGAACAACATTGTATATTTAGAAATTTATAGACGATTGTTGATTTTCAAGTTGGTAAAATGGGTAGGCAAACCCGGGTCGACATTTTACGGTTTTGTAGACTTATTTAAGAAATAACTGAACATTTCACGTTTAATTCCGGTAAAACAAATGAAATACTAATAAGAAATAGGCATTTATTGAACGGAAAATAATTATTCTTCGATTAATAACAGTTTTTAAGAAAAACCGGGTCACTAAAACCGGATCCGATCACCCGGGACAAACTTGATAATTCCGTAATAATTGTGTGTCTATGTTATCCAACATGGATTTTATTTATGTTTTATTAATGTTACTTTATATAAACAATAAAACACATAATTTGAGAATAAATATCACAGATACTGTGCCTAGCTTTAATATTATTTTTTTAATCACACATAAGCCCTAATGTAAGCTGTTTGATCAATTAACTACTGTTTCATCTCATTATGATAATTAGCTAATAGAGAGGAAACTGACATCTCAATAGGATAGTTTTAAAAAGAGAGGAAGCTGAGAAGAAGCTAGGTCGTTTACAAACAAAAAAACAAAACAAAAACCAGCATGCTTATTCGTTCATATTATCACAGCTCTTTTAAAATAAATAGTGCTAAATAAAATTTACAAAAAACAAAATTTAATAAAAAAAATATAGTGCTTTTAATATTTTCTTTAAATATTTATTAAAACTTAAAATTAATGTGTAACACCAAAACATTACTTACCTTTTCAATTTAATAAATTAGGCACTAATGAGGATATCTCTTTGTGGTTAGAGCTGGGCAATGTCACAATAACATCCTCATAATTTCGGAATTTTTAAGTTTGCCCCGGATGATCGGATCCGGTTTTAGTGACCCGGTTTTTCTTAAAAACTGTTATTAATTGAAGAATAATTATTTTTCGTTCAATAAATGAACATATCTTATTAGTATTTTATATGTTTTACCGGAATTAAACGTGAAATGTTCATTTTTTTCTTAAATAAGTCAACAAAACCGTAAAATGTCGACCCGGGTTTGCCTACCAATTTTACCAACTTGAAAATCAACAATCGTCGACAAATTCCTTAATATACATTGTTTTGCATAAATATTTACAGCGAATACATTTATACTGATTGTTGACATGTCCTGAAAATTTCAATGAGATTGGTTGAGTATTAACAAAGAAAATTGAAAAATATCGATCTGCCCCGGCTTTTATTTTGCCCCGGCCCGGGTTTGCCTACCCATTTTACCAAGACTCCAAAAATTCCTCTCCATATGTACATTTATGATACATCTGCAACATTAAAGGATATGCTAAAAATAGAATAACAAAGGGGAGGGGGGAGATCAAATCACTACATTGTACAATGTTATAAAGTACATGGCTTGCATATAATAATAATTATAATGGAAATCAACAGTTTGTGACATGGGCATATTTCAACATGCATCAATTAACATCAAACATGTTGGTTCAGATTTTCATTTTATTTTTTTCGATGGCATCACAATTGCTGTATGATATATTACTTACTGTTTGCCATAGATTGTGGAGATATACTAGCTGTTATTGCGTTTTTTTTTTTCATTTGGTTATTTTTGCTTTTTGTTTTTAGCTCACCTGAACCAAGGTTCAGTAAGCTTATCTGATCACCTGTTGTCCGTTGTCAGTCTGTCTGTAAACTTTTCACATTTTTAACTTCTTCTATAAAGCCACTGGGCCAAATTTAACCAAACTTGGTACAAAGCATCCTTATGGTAAGAGGATTCAAAATTGTTAAAATAAAGGGTGTAACCCTTTTTAAAAAGGAGATAATTGCAAAACAGTGAGTATAGGGTGTTTGTCCTTAAAAATCTCCTTCTCAAGAACCACTGCACTAGAAATGCCAATATTTACAGTGGCGGGGGGGGGGGGGGGGGGGGGGGGGGGGGAGCTAGTATACCTATGACTTCAACTTCACAATATTTCAATCTTTTTAAGGTAAATTTAGAAACAATTCTGTTTGCTGCAAGAAAAGTGGGGGGGGGGGGGGGGGGGGGGGGGGGAGGCGCTGAACCATCCTTGATGCTATGTGTCTAATGGTAAGGGTTAACTTTGCAAATAAAGTGGGGGGGCTAAGCCCCCCCCCCTAGCCCCCCGGTTCCAACGCCTATGATTTACATTTAAGCTTGTATATATAGTGAAGATTCTAAATTGTTACCGTCGGACCAAAACTGGAGCCCCAGATGGGGTTCAAATTTTAATACCAAATTACGGAAAAAAGGTTTAAAAATCTTTATATCAAGAAGCATTGCACCAGGAATGCCAATGTTGACATAAAAGCTTGTATATATAGTGAAGATTCTATATTGTAAAAATCATGACCCTCAGACCAAAACTGGGGCCCCAGGCCACGTTCAAAGTTTAACACAGAAATACGTAGGAAAAATGTTTAAAAATCTTCTCAAGATCCACTGTAAACTGGGGCCTTCAAAGTTTAACATAGAAATATGTAGGAAAAATGTTTAAAAATCTTCTTCTTGAGAACCATTCACCAGGAATGCCAATATTTACCCCAAAGCTAGTATATTTAATGAAAATATGTTGGCCCCCTGACAAAAATGGGGTCTGAGGTGGGGTTCAAAGTTAAAAATATACAGAAAATATGTTTAAAATCTTCTTCTCAAGAACTACAATGCTTCAATTTGTGAGATTTCTATGCAAGCATCCTTAAAAAATGTAGATTCTAAATCAATAAAGCTCAGGGGCCCGTTTCACTAAAAGGCGTACGCCCGGCGTAACCTTACGCCTGTCGTAAGTCCGGACTAAGTCAAATATTTGGACTAAGGTCCGTTTCACTAAAAGGCGTAACTTTGCGCCTGCCTTAAGTTAAGACAAAAATCTACGCCTAGCCAAGGGTAGTCGTAACTTATGGCGTAAACATGAAATGATTGCTAATTCTGATGCTGAGAATATCGGTGCTTACCGTAATATTAAATTGTACAATTTGTCATGTAAATTTTTAAAATTTCATATGAAATTAAGAAAATAGAGAGTTTTGATAGGTGGTACCAATTCTCGAATAGAAACTTTCTTACCATGTTTTATGCACATTCTTTATATTTGCACTTGCCGTTTACATGTTAAAATGACATATTTAGACAATCGAGATATAGTTGTCATTCGATTATTTTTATTCAATAATTTGATTTACGTTTTCATATATTTTAGTAAATTGGGCAATGAATAATGCAGAACTACATACATTATGCATATGTAGTACAAAGGTATATTTGTCAAGCATTTCAAGCATTTCACCCCCATCCCCCCCCCCCCCCCCACCCAACTTCCACGCAAAATATGTGTGAGCGGGATTTTTTCAATTTAAATCTCACTAAGTGAATTATTAACTTTTTTATTTTCCTCTTTTTTTATTTAATTTTTGGCGAGTAAAAGGTGTTAGCTTAGGTAGTGTAACTAAGGTTAATCACAAAAGTATTTTCAGTATTGTTAAAATGTAAATACCAAAATATGATGAAAGCTCCAACTACATGTATGTTTTAGAGTCGTCAAAAGTTCCTAATTTTTTTAAATATTAGATAATTTATTTATCATACAACCGATGCAAAACATTGACTCCAGATTAAATAGAATTTTATTTCGTAGGTTACATACACATCCTCTTTATTAGCTTCAAATTAATATGAAGAATCGTTCAATATACTAAATACACATGTAAGTGTACTTGGGTAGTTTATGTTGAGTCCACCATACGTCTGACACACGCATTTACAAATAAACGTGCATGCACTTATGGTTTGTACGTACCATTTCACTTAAATAATTAAAAAAAAAGCTAACTTCGGAAACAAATTGTGTAAAAAAAAATTAGACCTGGAATTCATCAATTATTTCCAAGGTCATTTTTGCTCCACATTTTACATTGATCCAAATCTTAATATGAAAGTAATAAATATATTTATCCGAGCCTCTTCGGTTTTGTTTTTTTTTGCATGAAATATTAAAATTTCGCTATTTTTAGTATCTGTGGTATGGTTGTTCGATGCTTGCTTAATATTGTCCAATCCATGATTAAATAGCTCATTATTGCATTAATTTGCTATATTTTCTATTTTTAAACAAATTCACTGATTTTCTTTCAGGATATTATAGCAAGAGGAAACCAGAAAATTTCATAAAAAAATATTTATACTCAGGCCATAATTAATAATAGAAATTCCAAGGGTGTTCGAAACATGGTTAACTTTTCGGAGATATCGATAACAAAATAGTTTTGTTGAGTAAATAATTTTGAATGAACATATCCTATATGCTTCATCAAATATATCTTTCAAATAAAACAGGTTAGCAAGTTTTGCTGTGTGATTTTGTCACTAAACAGGATTAATATGCCTGAATACTCTCTCTCTCTCTCTCTCTCTCTCTCTCTCTCTCTCTCTCTCGCGCGCCTGCGCGCGCGCGCGCAAACACGATTGACAAGTTTCTATCTTTTTATCTATCTAAAGAATATCTATCTATCTACATATCTAAATATTTATCTATCTATCTTCCTTTCTACTGTTTATCACCTGTCTGCGCATGTGCATAAGCCCGTTGTCAAGGACGTAAGCCTGGCCTTAACTTAGTCCGATACTAGTGTTTACGGCCAGGCGTACGCCTCTTAGTGAAACGCAGTTTACGCCGGACTAAATTTTGGCGTACGCCCTAAGGCCTAACTTAAGTTTCGTCGTATCTTACGCCTTTTAGTGAAACGGGCCCCAGACCACCAGACTAATACTGGGGCCCAAGAGGGGTTCAAAGTTTAACAAAGAAATGTATATTATGGAAAATGTTTAAAAATTTTCTTTTTGGGAACTACAAAGCTACAGTTTGTGAGATTACTATGCAAGCATCCTAAGATAGTATAGATTTGAAATTGTTAAACCCAACCATAATCCATGAACCAATACTAGGGCCCCAAAAAGGGGTTCCAAGTTTAAGATAGAAATAGCATGCTGAAATAGAATGTTACAAGGAACTGTGGTTCAGGTGAGCGATGTGGCCCATGGGCCTTTTGTTTCACTGGTAATAATGTAATGAGAAACATTAATTCATCTTCACAGACATCCATCACAAGAACTGGCAGTAAACAAAAGCTATGAGTTTAGTTTATTAGACAGTGATGAACCTTTATGTATTAACAAGTATTAATTTTTTGTCTTTCACTCAGTGAAATAATCTTCTCTGAATATGTTTGGTTTCTAAAAAAAATTATATGCAAATGAAACTCATCATGTATTTGGATAAGATAGATTTAATTGTAATTTTAATTTATATTTACTCCTTATATCGAATCCATTGACCATTGTCTCAAAACCATATGAATTGTACATGAGGTTCAAGTTAATGATTTGAACATTTTTTCTTTGCTTCACAAATTCACTTCTGTTTTTGAAATTTTTTGCTGGACAGTTGACAGGAGAATAGTGCATTCTCAAAAAGTACAATTTTCAACAATTAATTCATGGCAACCGGAAAATGTTATGTAGGTACACCTTCAATACTCTTGAGAGATCAGTGCAGAGAGGGAAAAAAATACTAGTATTTGTAATTAAGAAGTGTGTTACCTTTTTCCAAAATAATTTAAATACTGCAATTTAAAACAGATGGATAAGATTGATCAATAAAGATGAGAGTTGCTGGTCCGTGGCACATCCAGCAGACACTGTGTCGACTCCTTGATACTTTTTGAGAAAAATTTATAATTAACACCCACCACACAGTGAGCACGAAACCAGATGCAGCTGTCATAATGTTTATTTTTCATCCATCAATGCAGCTGCGAGATGGATATAGGGCAATTAAAGCGAATGAGAGTTGCTTGATTTGCATGCATTGTGAAAGAGTAGCCTCCCTTGAATCAGATCTATTGAAGGCCTAACAGTTAGTGTATGATAGTCGGTCTCTTGTGTTCGTGTGATAGATTATTGATTGGATTGTGCGCCTGTGTGCTTTCATGCAAAGCCATTTTGGAAGTAAACAAGTGTTTAAAACAACAAGATGCTGCTGTATTGATTAATTGTGATGGGTGTTGTGTAATCCAAGCTTTATAATTTTGTTACAGTGAAAGTCTCGGAATATTGAATACCCCGAAGCCTTCCTTAGTGAGGGTATCAATGAGAAATGCCAAGGGATTCATGTAGGTATCTTGGGTTTCTTTTTCTTTTTTTTGGTCATCATTGAATTTAAACATATTTTTTTCCAAAACGATAGAAGTTGGAATTCTCTAAATAAGTGAAATGTATAGTATACATCTATCTAATAATTGAACTGAAAGTTAATAATCTTGCATGCATTTCTTGAAATGAAAAAATGATTTTTTAAAATAATTATTCTTCTGTTCATATGTGGTTTATAAGTGACTGTCATGTTGTCAATATATCTTGCATTGAAAAAAAAAAAAAATCAATTTTGTATACTGTAATACGTGACTACTCTCTGTCTCAGTCCATATCTTGCATATTATGAAAAGTTAACATGGGCTAGCATAAAAAAAATTGTTGAAATTAAGGAAAAACCAAGAGAAAATCTTGTTGAGTGTCTTAGTGACACTATACGAGGTATAACATAACGTGGATATATCGTGTGTGGCCTCCATTACTGAAGTCATTTGTCCTCGGTGTTAGGTTAGGTGCCTGGGGTGTGACAGAGGAGACCTGAAGGTCTATTACAACACAGCCGACTTCATTACATTGCTCATTGATTAAACTCTAATCCAATTTGGTTGTTGACACCAGAGATCCCTCCCCAGGTGCTATATTGATTCCTCCAATCTTTTTCTATTGTGTTGTGTTGATGTATTTTGATACTCTTCAGTAAAGATTTTGTCTACTTGTGTATCACACATTTTCCAATTTTTCTACCTCCACCCATCTCTTTAAGCAACATTTAATTCATTTATGTTATATGATTTATGAGGTGTAAGTTTAAAAATGTAATGGGGATTAATATTTTATTTTAATGTTGTCCCAATCCCTTGGCAAGGTTAAATTGGAAAATTATTTAATCATTAGGGCCCCCCCCCCCACTTTGCGGGCACCCTGTGGTGATTAATCTGTGCGTCTGTCTTTCCATCCTTCTGTCTGTCTGTCCTTCGGAGATTGCTTGTTAGGTGCATAGCCTCTCCCCTTGACCCAATCTGGTACATACCTCACCCACAGAGTGCCTTAATGGGTAAAGGGTGTGCAGTGACCTTGAGCCATGTATCTAGGTCTACGGTTAAGGTCATAGCAAATTACATACAAATATCTTTTTGCATATTTTTAATCACCACTTCTGTTGCTTATATTCATGAGCCAGAAAACAAATGATCAATAGCAAAAAATTATGGTAATGTGAATAACTTCAAAGATCAACAGTAATATGCTAAAATTAACATGTTATGGAGACTTCACTTTAATGTGGCATTACTATGAACCATCTTGATTTTATTATAATATTCATTTATTCATCAAATGGACTATAACTATAATACTGAGGGTATAAAGAGTTTTCACAGATGCTTAATAAATCAAAATCCACCCCCTCCCCATATATGCAATCTCATTTCATTATATCATGCCAGATAAACAATTTCCCTGTACGTAATCATACTCCAACAAGCAATTTTCACGTTCATTGATTTTTTGGCAGAAAATCTGTTGTTAAATAATGTAATGAAATCTGGAATATCATTGTTTGGATGCCCTGTGCAGTGGCCCATTCGGATGTAAAAGGGCAGCATCCAGAGCAAAAATGTCCCCAAAACCCAGTGCACAGCAATGGCTCAAGTCCCTTGATGGTACTTACTCCTCGCACAGTTAATTCTTTTTTATGTGAATTATTCCCAGTGAAATGTGAGTGTTCCTGCGTTGACTCTTAAGAAGATTGTTAGGACAGTGTTTCATTATTTGGGGGTTATCCCTTGCCAGTCTTTAACATTTTTGGTTGAATGGAACACATGAGGGGGAGACTTCATTTGAATTAATTTTGGCTTATTTTTGTTATTTTTAATGTTGTAGATTATATGGAGATTTGATGCGTGCAAAGAAATGATGTCCATTTACATCCATATGGTAAAAGTCACATGTTGAATATGGGTAAGTGAACATTCATCTGTAGATTAAATTTTCTGATTTATTCAGACATCAAAAGTAAGATACACATATGTATAGTTTGAAATTATAATATTTTTTTCCTCTCCTTTATGCTCCCTACAGCTTCAAAATGTTAGGACAAAGCTAACAACTCTTATCCATGCTAAAACACCCAAGTTTCTTAAATTGATATGATGCCTAATTGTTTGCAGCCACGCATTTTGGTAGGATTTGTTTCTGTAGCTGCATGCTAATTCTTTAATTAACCACAGCACTGAGGTTAATCCACATCCAGCAAGTGTTCTTTAATTAGCAGGTTAATCCACATCCAGCAAGTATTTAACAAGTTGACTGTGAAATAAACTTCTGAAGAATGCAGCAAAAACTATAAACTAGCTTATTATTATTATGGTGTTTTTTTTTTTTAAAGTCAACTTAAAGAAAAGAATGTAATTAGGGATTGGAACTTTCTTTGTGATGCTGGATTCTTAATTTATTTATAATTTCTTTTATTCAATATTTCAGGGAGACATTTCATTTTGTTTTCAGACTGACAGGATTAGGGAAATGTTAGCACTGTTATGTGGACATCTTACTAATAGTGTGTGGGCACACGTACATTGTTTGCCCTTGGGTTTTGATTGATCTTGTTTTTTCTTTTTCTCAGGAGACATTTTGAAGTCTGGGGTTGGAATGAGTGGGCATCTGTAACTGACTGTATTAGTGCAGGTAGGCCGATTGTCAGGCGGGTGCACAAAACCGCACTCTGATTAAACGCCTTAAACTCGTATAACCAGAAATAAGTTTTATTTGCATTTATCATCTATCATGCATGCGTCACTGGGGTTCATATATAGAATTTCATTGTGTAAGATATGGGACATGATATATTTGTGTTTATACTGCATGTTGACCCGCCAGGAAATTACATGCTAAATAATACGGTATATGATAAACTGAATATCTCATTAGAATTTTTTTTTATTACACATTTCAACTTTATCTAGGTCCTGCAAATACTAGCTTAAAAACAATCTTTTTAGCAGTTTTACCTTGTCCCTTTGTGTCGTGTAAACAAATGTCATAAATATAGAATCGTCAA
The DNA here is from genome assembly GCF_963853765.1 of Magallana gigas. Lineage (NCBI taxonomy): Eukaryota > Metazoa > Mollusca > Bivalvia > Ostreida > Ostreidae > Magallana > Magallana gigas. The sequence continues at coordinate 26,134,014 of NC_088857.1, read as the reverse complement.
ATGAAGAAAAACTTGATCATTTCATGCTTAAGTGAGTATCTACAAATAAGGGTTAAACCTCTTAGTAATATGATGTGAAAAATATGGCTTGCTTGGTTTTTTTTATGATCTAAAATGTGTGTTGTGTAAACACTGTTAAATATTAATGATCCTAGTAGACAGTGTAAAATGTTGAAATATAACCTATATGCAGGGCTCCAATTTCAGGGTAGGGGTTTTGTTTCTTCAAGGGAGAATGATTTTTTTCAATCATAATTTTTTTTTAACCGGGTTTTTCAACGGAAAAATTCGGTTATTAAAATGGTGAAAATGCCAAAAGGGTACCCTCATTGTACGGATAACTCCTCCTACAGTTCTCAAGATAGGAAGTTGTTCTTTTGCAGAAGGTGTGCATAATATTGCTATGATTTTGATTTCCGATAATTTATGGAAAAAAACCAGCTTTTGAACTTAGTCATTTTTTGGCAAAATATTGCATATAGGGTGCCCTCATTGTACGAATAACTCCTCCTACAGTTTTCAAGATAGGAAGTTGTTCTTTTGCAGATCAATTGTACATGCATCAGAGGAGTGCATATTGCTTGGATTTTGATTTCTGATTATTTATGAAAAAAATACCAGCTTTTGAATTTAGTCATTTTTTGGCAAAATATTGCATATAGGGTACTCCATTTCACTGGATACGGGTTGACATGGATTATGGATACAGTTCACATAAAAGAAAACCCGGTTTGCTGTCACATTGACAGCTTTTCACTTGTTTAAGTAATAATGTTTCTTAGGAAAATATGATAATGCCTTTATAAGATTATTTGTAAATCGTGAGTGTAAATGTATGGTTGAGTACAAAGAAATTGCATTTGACAAAGATATTAATGGAAACTGACAGTGATCAGAATTGATGTGTACAAGGGTAAACCACTAAATGAGTTTCCTGTATATGAATGATAAGAATGATTCCTTATTCCTTAAAGAAAACAATTGCAGTGGCATGATTAAAGTTTGGGTACTGGTCTTTGTCTCATTGCCCGATGCTGTATGAGGATTCAATAAGATAAGAGAGAATATACCACTTCAAACTGTTTTGATCTTCTCTTACATAGATATGACACAGATGTGATCTTGTTGAAATTGCATATCACATTAATACATGTATGGATCATTTTTGGAAGTTAATGTAGTACACATTCCTTCCTCCTATCATCAAAGCATTCCTCTTGCTGGCTAGTGCAAGGAATGTTGTATATGTACATGTAGTCATATTACACAACCAACAACTCTTCATTATTGATACATGTAGTATGGTGGTGTTGTAGAGTTGAGCTGTCAGGTATACAGGCATTATACATCTTGTTGTTCAGATTGGAAGGATTTATGGTTCTTTAACCAATCAACACCAAAGAGATTGTGTATTGACTTCAATCCTAATGTCTGCGGGTGACCATCATGGTAGATTTTGATGTAAATTCTATGAATAGATATGAATTAATAATGGTATTGACTGGAATGACCAATATTGCCCATGCAGGTATTTTGGACTCATTCATGTTTTAAACGTAGTAACAATATATAAATAGTGCCTGTTTGGGAGGGTAACAGTTGAAATTGACACCCCGAGAAAACCATTGTCAACCGACGCGAAGCGGAGGTTGACAATGGTTTTCGAGGGGTGTCAATTTCAACTGTTATCCTCCCAAACAGGCACTATTTATTTTGTTATACTGAATGTCTTTTTTAAAATTTTTAAGAAAATTTTACTGCTTTTATATAGGAATAACGTGAATTCTACAGCGAACCGTACACGCATAATTTTCGCGCATGTAACATTTTTTAATGTTACCCGTTGCCAAGTGCGTTGCTAACGCTGAGGGTAATAGTAAATATTATTAACTGCGTCTTAACCAATCAGATTTTAGTATTTAACATGAAAGTATAACAATAAGATTTCACGTGTTCATATCAGTTACAAATTTCTGTATTCAGTTGTCATTGATAGGACGTGTTACATACAATATAAGATAGGCTTTTTTAAAAATTGAACTTTTAAAAAACTAAATGTCATCAATGCATCGATAAGCAGTTCTAAAAATGAGCTGTCAAAAAGACGCTAAACTCATCTGATGAAAAATATGAGCTAGTTCTTCCTGATTGTCTAACAAATTTGAAATGACGGTTTTGAAGCTGGTTTTTTCTCTGCAAGTAATAAATTGTCATATTTGAAAATCAGAGGCTTTTGTCCCAGTTCTAGAACTCATTATGCAGAATTTGTTGATGAATTGCTCCATCTTCAAGTGAAGATAATTCAGTAATAGTAGCTAGTTAATGAAGTGCATCCATCATTCATCAGTGAATTAAAATATGAAAGTCGGGAATGCTGGTTGGATGGTGCCTAATTTCTGTCAATGTCTTTGTGTCTTTTATATGACAGCTGCCTGATGGTGGGGCCAAGCCATCATACTCTGGATGAAACAGCTGTTGATTACATATCATTGCTAGCATTATGTTGCAACAATTTGATGAAAGGGGAAAAATATCGACATTTTACAATTAAACTGCACCTAATGAATTATTCAGGGTTTTAAGCCTCAAGAAAGGGACAAAATGTTCCAGAGATGTGACGTCAAGTATGATGCACAAAGGAGGACTTCCCAGTTGAGATCCTTTTTAATGTTGCTTTTTTAAGTGCTCATATTTGTTAGTTTGTTATTTGTTAGAATTAATCATTTGGAAATAATGAAACCTTTTGTCCTTTTAATTTTAAAAGTTAAATATAACAGTGGTATATTATTAGCTCACCTGAGCCAAAGGCTCAAGTGAGCTTTTCTGATCACAATTTGTCCGTTGTCTGTCGTCGTTGGCGTTGTCGTTGTCGTCGTCGTCGTCGTTGTAAACTTTTCACATTTTCATCTTCTTCTCAAGAACCACTGGGCAGATTTCAACCAAATTTGGCACAAAGCACCACTAGGTAAAGGGGATTCAAGTTTGTTCAAATGAAGGGCCACGCCCTTTTTAAAGGGGAGATAATTGAGAATTATTGAAAATTTGTTGGTATTTTTCAAAAATCTTCTTCTCAAAAACTATTAGGCCGGTAAAGCTTAAACTTGTGTGGAGGCATCATCAGGTAGTGTAGATTCAAGTTTGTTCAAATCATGGTCCCCGGGGGTAGGGTGGGGCCACAATTGGGGGATCAAGTTTTACATAGGAATATATAGAGAAAATCTTGAAAAATTTTCTTCTCAAAACTATTAGGCCAGAAAAGCTCAAATTAAAATGGAAGCATCCTCAGGAAGTGTAAATTCAAGTTTGTTCGAATCATGGCCCTCGGGGGTAGGGTGGGGCCACAATTGGGGGATCAAGTTTTACATAGGACTATATAGAGAAAATCTTTTAAAAAATTTCTTTTAAAAACTATTAGGCCAGAAAAGCTCAAATTAAAATGAAAGCATCCTCAGGAAGTGAAGATTCAAGTTTGTTTAAATCATGGTCCCTGGGGGTAGGGTGGGGCCTTAATTGGGGGATCAAGTTTTACATAGGAATATATAGAGAAAATCTTGAAAAATTTTCTTTTCAAAAACTATTGACCAGAAAAGCTCAAATTTGAGTGGAAGCATCCTCATGTAATGTAGATTCAAGTTTGTTCAAATCATGGCCCCTTGGGGTAGGGTGGGGGCACAATTGGGGGATCAAGTTTTACATTGGAATATATAGATAAAAATCTTTAAAAATTTTCTTCTCAAAAAATATTTGGCCAGAAAAGCTCAACTTTGAGTGGAGGCATCATCAGGTAGTGTAAATTCAAGTTTGTTCAAATCATGGTCCCCGGGGGTAGGGTGGGGCCACAATTGGGGGATCAAGTTATGCATAGGAATATATAGAGAAAATCTTTAAAAATCTTCTTCTCAAAAACTATTAGGCCAGGAAAGCTCAAATTTGAGTGGAAGCATCCTCATGTAGTGTAGATACAAGTTTGTTCAAATCATGGTCCCCGGGGGTAGGGTGGGGCCTTAATTGGGGGATCAAGTTTTACATAGGAATATATAGAGAAAATCTTTAAAAATCTTCTTCTCAAAAACTATTTGGCCAGAAAAGCTCAAATTAAAATGAAAGCATCCTCAGGAAGTGTAGATTCAAGTTTGTTCAAATCATGGTCCCCGGGGGTAGGGTGGGGCCACAATTGGGGGATCAAGTTTTACATAGGAATATATAGAGAAAATCTTTAAAAATCTTCTTCTCAAAAACTATTTGGCCAGAAAAGCTCAAATTAAAATGGAAGCATCCTCAGGAAGTGTTGATTCAAATTTTTTCAAATCATGGTCCCTGGGGGTAGGGTGGGGCCACAATTGGGGGATCACATTTTACATAGGAATATATAGAGAAAATCTTTAAAAATTTTCTTTTCAAAAACTATTAGGCCGGTAAAGCTCAAACTTGTGTGGAGGCATCATCAGGTAGTGTAGATTCAAGTTTGTTCAAATCATGGTCCCCGGGGGTAGGATGGGGCCACAATTGGGGGATCAAGTTTTACATAGGAATATATAGAGAAAATCTTTATAAATTTTCTTCTCAAAAACTATCGGGCCAGAAAGATTCAAATTAAAATGGGAGCATCATCAGGTAGTGTAGATTCAAGTTTGTTCAAATCATGGTCCCCGGGGGTAGGGTGGGGCCACAATTGGGGGATCAAGTTTTACATAGGAATATATAGAGAAAATCTTTAAAAATTTTCTTCTCAAAAACTATTTGGCCAGAAAAGCTCAAATTAAAATGGAAGCATCCTCAGGAAGTGTAGATTCAAATTTGTTCGAATCATGGTCCCCGGGGGTAGGGTGGGGCCACAATTGGGGGATCAAGTTTTACATAGGACTATATAGAGAAAATCTTTTAAAAAATTTCTTTTAAAAACTATTAGGCCAGAAAAGCTCAAATTAAAATGGAAGCATCCTCAGGAAGTGAAGATTCAAGTTTGTTCAAATCATGGTCCCCGGGGGTAGTGTGGGGCCTTAATTGGGGGATCAAGTTTTACATAGGAATATATAGAGAAAATCTTGAAAAATTTTCTTCTCAAAAACTATTAGGCCAGGAAAGCTCAACTTTGAGTGGAGGCATCATCAGGTAGTGTAGATTCAAGTTTGTTCAAATCATGGTCCCCGGGGGTAGGGTGGGGCCACAATTGGGGGATCAAGTTTTACATAAGAATATATAGAGAAAATCTTTAAAAATTTTCTTCTCAAAACCTATTAGGCCAGAAAAACTCAAATTAAAATGGAAGCATCCTCAGAAAGTGTTGATTCAAGTTTGTTCAAATCATGGTCCCCGGGGGTAGGGTGAGGCCACAATTGTGGGATCAAGTTTTTCAATCCTTAAAAATATTCTAGGAAAGTTTTCGGTCCAAAACTCAGTACTTAATGTGAAAGCACAGGTTATGAGATTAAAGGTAGATTTAAGTTTGATGAAACCATGATTCCCTAGAGAATAGTGGGGCCACGAAATGGGGAGGGGGGGGGGGGGGTTATAGGAATAGAGAAAAATCTTCTTACAGGTACAACAACAAAAGGGGCTTTACTAAAAAATAAGAGGTGGATAAAAATTGGCAGATTTTCAAATTTTTTTTAACAAGATCTACTGTACTCAGTTGTCAAGATATTGTTGATACTGTAATGCTAATTTGATCAGAATTAAGGCAATTGTTGCTCAGGTGAGCGATGTGGCCCCTGGGCCTCTTGTTATGATATATATTCATTTTATAGAATAAATTTGAAATATTAAAGTGAATACAGTAAAACTCGTTTAGTACAAACACGGATATAGCAAATACACGGATCCATTTTACATCGATAAGCTCTGCCCACCTTTGTTACGTCATAGCGACGCTTCCGGGTCGGACAATCTGAAGTAAACATGGCGGGCGAAATAAACTTAACATCAATCCCTTCTGACATTTCTTTCGATTATTTCAGGAATACATCAATTTTAAAGAGAGCGAAAGAGAGAGGTTATAATTATTTCATGAATAGTTATGTACATGCGTTAAAATTGTACAAGTGCAGTGATGAATCAATAGATATCACTGCCAAGTGCTTTCAATCTGTGCAAAATAGTGAAGCTCCCCACAAAGCATACATGACAATTACGATCACAACTTTGAGCATCAGCGAGAGTCATTGCTCATGCAAAGCTGGGTATGTACTTATATCGACAGATTATGAGGTTTATAATTTAAAAAAAAAAACATCGTAACATTTTCATTCAACCTGTCTAAAAATATGCTTTTCAGAGTAAGCGGTTCTTGTTCCCATTCATTTGGTATGATATACACTTTAATTCACTAAAAAAAATCTTGGCATGACCGAAGTTCCTTCAACTCTTGCCTGCACTAGTATGCCACAGCAGTGGCATAAACCACGGGGGTCCAAAATCAGCCCAGAACCACTTTCTGCAATGGTGTTTTTTAAACCTAAACAGACCCCAAGAAAAAAAAGGCCTATCCTCAGCATTATGCCAAAGATGATGTACTGACAAATTATTGTAAGGTTTTTATAATAAAGCCTTTACGAGACATTTTATGTTTAAATAATATAAATTAAAGTTAGAATATGTGAACTCCTGGCACATGAATTAAGCATACCAGATATTGGTGCTATGGAGGTGAAAAAGGTAAAGACAGATTCCGCAGCTGTGGGAACACCACTATCCTACCTCCTTAAGGAGGAGATTCAGCTGATTGAGACAACACTAGGTGGTGTACAGATGGGGTCAATGCTTCCATATCAGGTATATTTAAGAAATTTTTGCATGCATGTGCTATATTGAATAAAAACAAGGACATTTATTTTCAAAACTGTACCAAAGTATCTAGGAAATTTGTCAACATCACAGCTACAAACCAATGTGCATTAATACAATTAAACATGCTCATAGGAATTTTTCTTTTCAATAATTTAAAACACTTTATTTGATTGATGGCACATTCAATGTGTATTCTATGAGTAGCTATTTTTCTGGTGAGGTTTACCGGGTACATCGCTTTCACTTAATGGCCTAGCACTATAGATGCAAGGGGCGGAAATAATTAACTGCAAATCTAAAAGTGCCAACTCTTTTTCAATTAGAAACCCTTTGTCAGCCATTAAGGCATCATTATTAGCAATAAACTCCCTTTCTTTCAAATGTTTCAAATAATCATAAAAACCACATTGTTCAATGATATCATTGTCAGAAATACTTCCAGAATATAAATCTGAAACAAATAAAATTGACCTTCAACAAGAGCTTTTAATATGTTGGATGATTTGTATTCTGAATAGCACTGACTTTGCTGTTTCAATGATGAAGGTTTTTCAGTTATTAGCTTGGTACAGTCAAGAATAGCTAAACAGTTTGGAAAATCATATTTGTGAAATTCTGGCATGATTCCTATGATTGTATTTCGATGGGGCCAGTAACTTAAGGTATCCGATCCATAATAGCCCATGTTCATGGAATCGGGATGCATGACAGATATGTATAGGGCTTAATACTCAGTATACTTGGACATACTTTTCATGTTTAAGTATCAGTATGTAAGAGTGGAATGTGTCCTAATAATTTACCTTTTCCTGTTATCAAAGAGTTTCCCCCCTTTGCTTTTGATCTATAAAATTCAATTCTAAAAAAAGTCTTTATGGTATAGAATTTGTTTTAAATTGTTTTCCTATTGCTAATGATTAAATGCATCTTTCCATCAGAGCATTCATTGATACTCTGAATATTTATTTTTAGAAATGTGCTTGTCCCCATAGACCTTAATGCAATCTTCATTAATTAATTACTGCTTAGTTAATAATATTTTTGACAATTTCTGTTGGTTAATATTTTTCTACACTAAAATGCTTTGAATTAATATAAGAGTATTTAATACATTATTGATATTCAAGGTTAGAATAATTAGGTCCTGATATGGGTCGGATACCTTAGGGAACCTAATCTCAAATACATGTACTTTGCTACCCCATGCATTAATTACTGTTGACATGGTTTGAACCTTAATATTGAACCTGAATGCTAAACCTTTCACATTTAAAGCATTTCTTAGTCTGCACAGGTACATAAACACCTGCTGTGACAAAGAAAACCTGTCAACATATGTTCCTTTTCTTTTGTCTTCATAAATGATTGTATTTTCACAACTTGGAAAGAGAAACACAAGAAGCATAAGAAATCTACTACATGTATAACTTAATCCAGTGTAAAATTCAAACAAGTTTTTGATCTTGGACTTTGAAACTTCTTCAGCAGTGAAAATTGTATCTCTCTCTGTTTGGCAAGCAGCATCAGAAACTTTCCCTCTCTGTTTGATTTCCTGTTGCAACCTGTCATTTTCTTCCTCCAGTTTTCTAACAAGTATGTGCAACCCATGAAAGCACATCCATAGATGAGAATACTGAAATAGTAAATAAAATACTTTAAGCGTACTTTAATATCAAAATTAATAAAAATATATGATCAGAAACAATACCGATAAAATTACATGCATGCATATTAAATACATTACTTACTTACAAGAGTTTGCATACTGTCAAGTATTTATATAAATATGTAGTTAACTTTATTCTCACAGTACACTGTTATCAATAATTTTTGTAGTTACCATATATTAGCCTATGTACATATTAAAGATGTTAATTATAAATATATTATCTGTTAATTTTCAGTTAAAATACTTACAAGTCTTTTCCAACCATTGTACATGGGGCTTGTGGAAATACTACATTTCCTCTAGACACTGATGTGCCATTAATCAATCTAAATTTCAACAACTCAATGAAGCTTTTAATATGACACAAGATGACGCTGAAAAGTTAGAAAGATTAACCGTGGATCAATCTGGAAATGCTTTGTGGTATGAGGAGAGGAAGAAACGTGTGACTGCTTCCCAGTTTGCAAGAATATGCAAAAGGGAAAAAAGATATCACTGACACTTTTGTTTCTAGCATATTTGAAAGTAAAATTTTTACTACTGAAGCAACTTCCTCCAGCAAATGTAATGAAAACATAGATAAACAGAAATATATGGGAAATTCCACAATATACATTTTCATGACTATGGATTAGTAAATCCAAGATCTTCATTTCTTGCTGCCTCGCCTGATGGTAAAGTTTGTATAGAAGGACAGACTGTGGTGTTGGAAATAAAATGTCTTTTTTCAGCTAGAGATTTACTCATCTCTTCGACAACTTGATATCGATCGTAAACATTACTCAAAATCAGTCTTTGGCTTTGGAAATGCGATGAATTTTGCTCCCATAAGCTTCTCTGGATACCTGCTATCCGATTTACATGTCCGATGCGAACAGTGCTTCACCATTATATTGAACTCAATCGAAAAATAACACCCAGTTTTACAATATCAATACATAAACAAGTGCCATTTTCAAGTAACGATGTCCGACCAATGTCTAACCTTATACCCTGCATCAGATGAGGTGATCTAATTGGTCAAACCTGACACGCCCACAAATAAAATGGATCGGTGTATTCTCGGATTTAGTGAAGTTTTTTGGAATCCACTGTAAAATTCTTATCAAATCTTTGCAAAATTTCACAGTAATCACGAATTCGGATATACAGATATAGCGAACTGATTTTGAGTACCGTAGAGGTGAATAATAACAAAAATTTCTTTACAGTTTAAATAGTTTGCACCTCCATTTAGCATAACAGTTGTAATGAATTTATTTTCATATAAATCTTTCAATTTGCATTCCGATTATTAAAGATTATCAAAGTAATGTATTTTCATTTTAAGCTTCGATCATTTAGCAAAAATTGTAGTCTTGTAAAAGAAAACATGCATATCGTGAATTCACTATAGTTATTATTACGAATTCGTTATATGGATATAATGAATTACGGATATAACAAAGTATATCCACTGGTCCCTAGGACTTCGCTTTAACTGAGTTTTACAGTAGTGTGAATCATGGGGAAGTTGTGATCTTTTAATTATCTTTCAAACTTACATGAGTGTGATATTTGGTGTCATTTTTGTAGCCTTTGCAGCAGTAATGACTTGAGCCAGACTATTTATATACCAATCTGTTGCATTGCTGCATCAGCTAGCATAGAGTTGATGAGACCTAATGGTAGCAGGATTAACTCTGTAAAACTTTGAAAAACATTGAAAATGAATTTCCCACGAGATTGCTGTTGAATAATCAGATTCAATGTAAAGTACATCTCCATTAATTGTATGAATTACATGCTTTGAGGATTTTGTGGCCAGAAAATGGCCACTTTAGAAGCATTTTATGATGTCAAAATGTTTAGTAATAACAGCCATCTTAAAGGTCATTTGGAATTCACAACATTTGTGACCCATATATGTAGAGAAAACCATTGAGAACCTAATATGAAGATATGAAATGCATTTGGTAGTTTTAAAGGGTTGATTTGCATGTATCTATCAGCATTGAATCTATATCTAGTTATGAAGTCTTTGAAGAACTGCTAGGAGTTACTGAATTTTAATGCTCATTGTCTATTTAATTCTATTCAAGTTTTATCCAAAGCCCTTACGAAGCAATTCAACACACAAGAATAAATGACATTTAATGATATCATTTATTAGTACTGGTACATAAGAATCAGATTCCATCTATTTCAGCAGGGTATAGATCCATGATTTAGAGTCCATAGGCTTGTGTGTAAAGGTTGGGTAGGACATCAGCTACTGATAGAGTAGTATAAAAAAAGGAGGCAGTGGCCAATCACTCAACACAAAGTGACTCCTGTGTCATCTTCTTCGATAGGTAGGGACAGGCCATTGTTGAGCTCCCCAGGACCCTGGGTCTTAGGGCATTGAACACCCTGTCTTCCTAATGTGTGGGTATTATTCCAGGTGATTACACACAGAGAGAACAGACATTGTTCCTTAGGATATAAGATTCTTTAAGTGATTTTTTTTTCTATCTCGGTTGTCTCAGATGGTCAGTTGATCAGAAGACTTTGACAGATCTGTATTAGCACATGTTATAGGGTACCCCCAGGTGGCCGGGGCTTAATGCTACATGATGGTCTGTTTGTAGCCCAAGGGTCCGCCACTTCTTGTACTTTCTGGGTTGTTTTAATTGTTTTGAAGATCTATTGCTACAAGGGCATACATTGTACGAATAAGGAAGAATAATGCACCTTATGCATAATTGATTTCAAGCAACTGTGATCCATATGCCTCTGTATACAGTGAATTTCTATCGGTACATGACATTTTCTATGTGGTGTTGGTTCAGCAGTAAGGAAAGAAATTGAATAAGCCAGGTGTGAGGAAAAATTATATGTATATTATTATTTACACCCCGCTGGATTAAGCCCTGGTCCATTATCGTTGACTTGCATGTTGTGTGTCCTCTGAGATTGATGTGGAACAGTTGGAGCAGAATTTTTTGTACCAGGATATTGTTACATGTCACTCTGGATCAAGATTCCATCCAAGCTGACTGCACATAATCTATCTGCCATATTACCAACACTCTTGACATCCCTAATTAGCAGTCTGAACATGGACCAGTGACAGATATTGTGGGGAATGTGCATTTGAGATTTATCAGGTCTCAGTTTATCTATTAAATTCTTCTGGATGTGTATTGCGTTACCCAGGTTGACTTCATTGTGATAAATTCAACACAAAACTTGAAAGGACTCTTTCTCCCCATGTAAGTTCAATCAGTTTTATAGTTTAGCTAGCAGATTGTTCACAAACAGCAAAAGTTGCTTTTTTATTGATTAATAAGCTATTGTATAATTTTCACTGATTAGATCAGCTTTAATATTCTAACATCAATGATCAGTGGATGGTTAGTATGAGGACATCAAATGAATTCTTTGCTCGGTTTCAGACGTACAGAACTGTTGATGCTGTATCTTTGAAGGTTAATTGATCTGGCAGTTTCTATGTAGTTTCTGAAAACAAACCTTTAATTATTTACACACTTTTGAAAATCTTTAGACTCAGGATCTTAAAAGACTCATTTCAGAAGCATTTGAATATGACAAGCTTAATATATTGCAGTGGTAATAAACACAGTGTTTTCATTAATTTTATGTGAAGAACAATTCTGTTCTTGTAAATGCGGATATGATAGCTATCTGGGTTATAATCATTATAATGGGCCTAGGGGGCTGGAGACAGTTTGATTGATGGCTGCACCCAGCACAATTCATGGTCCCCACCATCACTGATTGTGATGTACCTGGTTATGGTATGTTGAGGGCAATCCTATAATGTATGACTCGTCAGCATGGTCGAGCTCAGCTAGTAGCTATAGATGATGGCTATACCTCTGTATGGACTGTCTTACAATATACGTCGCACCTTGGAGTCTGGCGGGAATAGCTGTACCAGTGACATTTATATCTGTTGCAGTTTGATTCTTTAATATTGGTATAGAGCAAAATTTGAATGCTCAACAGCTATCTGAGGTATTATGTGATGATATGGAAGGAAAAGTATGCCAATTTCGGAATGAATAATGTATTGGGGATAGACCTGAAGCTGAAATCATTATCTAAGTAAAGTGTTTTATTGGTATAGATCATCTGGTACTAGTAGATGTATTTTGGTATGTTGACTTTTTATTCTCCAAAACAAAAAGGTTATTGAATCCATTTAGCTTACACGTAAAGGTTTGATTATTAGAAAATATTTAAAAAGTGATAAAAATTATCCAGAAAGAGATTGTTTCTGTCCGGATATTAGGACCACTTTTTGAGGCAATAGGGTTTGAATGGTTAATATTTGTTTCATTAAAAAAAACCCATAACTTCTTTTCCTTTAAACTTCTTTAATGGAGTATTCTAGTACATGTATTTGTGTTTGCTGTTTATAGGAGATGAATATGTTTTCTAAATCAATAGACAGAGCAATAGGTTTATTTACCCAACAGGGCAGCAAGAAGGTGGAATCAAACAAGATTGTTTGAACAGTAAACTGATACATTGTGTTTTGGTGATTTTAAAAATGGGACAATTTCTACAGCCATAACTGTAAGTGATATAGCTTCAATTGCTATTTTTGTTAGGAATATGAATGCGATTCACTGAGTAGTGGTCCATGAGATCAGCATCTGTTGACAAAGAAACAGCATGTTGATATAACGACTGAGTGGGCATGTTTGTGTAATGGATACATTGATTTTTTTGTCATCTGTGAATGAAACGGGCCAAAGTGCACAACTTTATGGGTGAAACCTCTTGTATCTGTGGCATTAACTTGGGGAGGAGGTTATCAATGGCTATAAGTGTCTGCAAAGAATAAGAAAAAAGACCAAGACATTTGGATAGCAGTTTAACAGTTAATTTATAACATGTTAATTGCTACATGATCTGCATGCATGCTTCATAATCCAGTCATAATGGTTGTATGCGTTATTATTATAGTGTGTAGTATACCTAGTAGTTGACCAAGCAATATGATACACCACAAACAATTATTAATATCTTTTAGTCTGTTCTAAACATGATTTCCATATATGGCATAATCATTATTGTCTCTTGGGCACAAATTTCTACAAGGTGATATGATATGGTAGCCATTTTGATCAAGTGGTTGCACTAAGTACGTGACTTAGACTGTATGTATGGTATATGTACCATACATCACTGGCGTTATGAATACAGGCTAGCTGTGATACAAGATCATGGAAATTTTGATCTTCAAGGCAATGTGAGCAAAGTGCTGCCAGAGAATTCCTTTTAAGCCTGGTATTTGTATACCTGGTATTTGTTGTTAGATGTTTGTAATGGATGATGTCTGGATGACTACTAAGAGTGCATGGATTGATGTGTCATCAGAAAAGACATTTATATGTAATGATTTTAAAGCAGTATGTCGAAGTACATATATATCTCGATCATTTCATCGACATGTGACATACCAAAAACATGCTGCTCGAGTTAATACAGACTCCCTTGTGCTTGTTTGAAACTTTTGATTACTTTGAGATAGGTATGGATCGGATTGATTCAGGGTGTAAAATGGTTTTTTTTTTACAGGGGTTGGAGATGAACTGATTTGAATAGCTGCATCGTGTGTTCACGAAGATGGCGTTCCATGAGTTGGCTCTTGTGACCATAGCAATCAGCATTTGCATTTGTTCTTGCCAAGGTTTGTGCAAATTATAATGCTTGAAGTTAATTAATGACTACAAAGTACCTTTAGTCATGAAATGATTAAAGTTATCTTGCTGTTGACACTAGAATACCCTCGGGAAGGTTAACAGATCATTACATAAAAATAATAATTCAGGCATCCTCTGTGATATTTATGAAAAAAACAATCAAATCTAAAAACGAAAAAAATTAATCAGCATTGAAGTATTCTGCATATTTAGAGAATATTGTGCAACCTACTGAGATTGTCTTTTTACAGTGATAAACCGCCCGCCATCATTACATCAAACATTTGAGCCATCTTATTACATACAAAGAGATCACAGTACTCCAATAACCATCCACTGTAAAGCCCAGAATGGAAATATCACGTGAGTATAAAATCTTACAAAAAAGAGATCATATTCAAATGTATGTATTTTGGGAAAAGCAGCTTTTTATAATTCATCAGTATATATATATTGCATGATACATCTGTGCTGATATCTTGAAGTGAAATAAAGTCTTTACAAGCCTTGAACTACTTAAACCAATATGTAACCTCCCTTTTACCTGATTCTACAGTTATCAGTGGAGGAAGGACGATGTGGCAGTGCGGAATAGTCGACAGGTTGCTGTAGATTCCAAGCTAGGCACAATTGTATTCACCAGAATAGATATGTCAGACTATGGGACCTATCAGTGCTTTGCTAGCAACCAATATGGCACTGCTCTATCACCTCCTATAGAAGTCCATGAGGCTCGTAAGTCAATTAATTTTGATACTTTCTAATACATATCAAGCACATGTTGAACCGATTTTTGAACAATTATACTGCTTAGGTTGCCTCCTTTTTATAATGTGTCCTCTCTCTCTAGGGTTGGGAAGTTTCCCGGCGGATCCTGTTTCTCAGGAGTGTACCAAGTTCCAGCATTGCCTGATCCAGTGTCGGAATCGCCCGGTGTGTGAGCCCGAGTCTCAGTGCCGCGTCGAGTGGAAGAAAGGCCCTGGCACCGACAACAATGTTCGCGTGTCAGAAAGGGTAGCAGTGGATGGAAAGGGTAGGCATGGCTGGGCCTGAATTTACTATCAACACAGAAGGGCAGTTACATCAAATTATAAAATTACAGTAGCTTCTCATATGTTTTTAGTGTGTGATATATAGGTATAAAATTTGAAACATTTTCATGAACATGTAAATTTGTGATTGCACATTTCATTCCCTATTTAAAAAAAAAAAAAATTCAGTTGAAAATGCAAAATGACAATTTATATACATGTAGATCAGAAATGGGCTACATTGCCATACTTTTAAATCTTTATATGCATTGCAGAACAGAATCATAGTTGAACTTATTTCTGAGAAATGTGACACTACTTTAAACGTTTATAAGAACCCAAGAACTACTTAACTGAGGATGTTTCTTTACATTGTAGGTAATTTACATATCCTGTCTGTGACTGATGAGGACTGGGATGGACAGCAGTATGGGTGTGGTCTTTGGAATGAATTGACAAAGACCTTCACTAAAGGCAGCATGACATCTCTCTCCATTAAAGGTTAGTTCAATTAAAGATATCTGCATTAAAGGTTCAAATAAAGGCAGCATGACATCTCTCTCCATTAAAGGTTAGTTCAATTAAAGATGTCAGCATTAAAGGTTCAAATAAAGGCATCATGGCATTTCTCAGCATTAAAAGCTATCAACATGAAACATAACTATTCGTACTGACATGGTCTGTTTGACTTTCACAGACTCTTCACAGAGCAGGATAGAGCCCCTGGGTGTGTACTCGGAGAACACCAAGGCCTTTCTGGGACAGACTGCTGAATTACAGTGCATATTTTCCGGAAGGTTAGTTATTACATTACATGTGAACATAAAAAAAGATATAATTCTCTATTTCTGAGTCAGCTTAGCTTGATCTTAGATATCTTAGTTCAGTTTTTGCCAGCCTTGGTGATCTAGTGGGTATTAACAAACACGTCCTGATCTTGTAGCCCGATTCCAACCATACAGTGGAAGACCCCGGAGCTAGAGTTCATTGACATCTCCAACACCAAGAAGTATGAACTGGCCGACTTTGGGAGGAAGCTGTTGGTGAAGAACCTGACCATCAATGACGAGGGCTCCTACACGTGTATAGCCAACAACAAGGTCCAGCAGCAGGCATTCCTCAACGTCACTTGTAAGTTCACGTCGTCCTGGGTGCAAGTGTCTTGTGATAGTTAACTATTACAGTGAATTTTTTGAAATAGTTCTTTGAACAATTTTATTCATTGAAGAGTGCATATATAAAAAATAAAATTTATTTGCTATGAAGTTCTGCATAAGTTATCCATATTGGTACTCATATCTATTTTATGAGTTTAGTTGTTTGTTTAGTCAAAGCATTGAGAAAAAATTCATACTACGTGTAGTACCCCGGTACTTTCAATTGATTTTTAATGGGGATTACATCTGTATTTCTCCATTTAACAAATATCCATTTTTTTCCCAAGCACCTCCTTTCATCAATCCATTAAACCAAAATCCACAGATGGCTGACACGTATATTTCTGCCGGAAAAAACGTGGTGTTTTACTGCGATACGGTGTCAGTACAAGGAGAAAAGCAGCCGTCACCTCCAATATGGAAGAAAAATGGCAAAGACATTGGTGCCAATAGAGGTCAATAGATAGTCTCTTTTTCTTTATTTTTATTTTTAAAGTTGCTTTTTATTTGTTAGAGGTCATTCAAAAACAGAACATGCATGATAAATGGAATGGTAGTTTAATGGTAGTTTACAGGAAAGTCTTATGCAAGAAACTCTTTACCTCTCTAATAATTACTGAGAGAGAAGGCCACACAATCTA
This sequence comes from Magallana gigas, assembly GCF_963853765.1. Lineage (NCBI taxonomy): Eukaryota > Metazoa > Mollusca > Bivalvia > Ostreida > Ostreidae > Magallana > Magallana gigas. Next base: position 26,117,034 of record NC_088857.1, on the reverse strand, counting down.
TGGCAGTGACTGATTGATAACTATCGATTTCTGTAGTGGAAAGAACAAGCAAAAAGCTCAGTGCACACCTTTCAAATTCTTTTGAAGTCATACAAGTATTTTCCCTCATTTTTTACATGTTTTAATATATTTTTTTTTTGTCATGGATGGTAATGAGCAGATGGGTATAGATTTATTGTTGTTTTTTCTCTCTCAAAATAAAGTTTAATAACAAAAAAACCTCAAAACCTTTATGTTCATTTTAATAAGGAAAACAATTTTATTGAGTGTATATAGACTAGTGGTGATAAGCATGACTTCCTTTGTTTTTGTGTTGTGATTTTATTTTTATTTTGCACAGAACATGTCCTTTATATATCTGCACCTCTTTTATGCATGCAAAAGGGGACTTGTTTGAAGTGACACGTCTTCATGTTTTGGATATTTCAGTAGGTGTAGAATACTCTGTTAGTGCCGACATGCGGGAACTGACGGTGCTGGACACGGAGAAGCCTTCGTCTTCTCGAGCTGGATCTACCGGAAGTTACCAGTGTGTGTCGTCCAACAGCGAGGGCATGATCTTCAAGGATGCGTTTCTGGCAGTTCTTGGTAAGTTTAACAAAAGCATAAAGAATGAATCAGCTTTGAAAAATATGGGCCAGAATAAATCATACAAACAAAAATTAATGATAGCATGAGTCTGCAAGAATGACATTGTTCTTAAAATGTTCCTAAGATTAGATTTTATGTGGTGATGCAAGTGTGTTGTTAAGCTAGTAAAGAGCACAAAATGATCATGCCTACATTTTATATAGATATAATGCAAGTTGCTGCCAGGTAAATGTAGGTTTATTAATTTTGTTTTATCTTTTTAATTCTTAAGTTTGTAGCAGTATGATATTTTTATGTTTGATGTTTTACAGACCCCATAAAGATCCTGATTCGCCCTGAGAACTCTTACCTCATCGACAGAGAGAGTGTTATTTCCTTGGCTGTAGATGCAAGCACAGACCCTGCCCTGAGCTTACAGTACAGATGGAGGTTTAGGAACTCCAATAACCAGACCACTGTACTGACATCCAACACCAACCCCAGGGCTTGGACTCTCTCCGACAGCAACAGGAACCTCACCATCAATGCTCAGGGCCTAAACAAGGACAAGTTCTTCCAGCTGATTGGACGATATTTTGTGGAGATCTATCATCAGTATGACGCAGAATTTGTTCACATAGACGTGGTTACGGATATCCCAGCAAGTAAGTAGTGAGATCAATGGAGTGTCTCTCGCAGTATGATTGACTTGTTAGCTAGTCCTCTTTCTCTGACTGGTTCATGTGAATATCTCTGTAGTATTTTATCACATTATGATCAAGAAAATACGATTATTGTCATGTGACATGCAAAATCAAACACTTTCCGCGTCTTTTTAGGCTTTATAAAATAGTGTTTCTTGAAAAATAATTCATGTATATGCTAGAATAGATTATAACAACTAACCTTCATATACATAAACTAATTGTAGTGCCAGATTATTTGTTTACAGAAAGGCAAAGTACATATATTTTCAGTACATTTTAGATGGTCATTTTTATCCTTTCTTTGAAAAGTTCTTGATCCTTCGAATCAAAGCTTTATAATACCAAATCTATCAGCTACTGGGTCTCTTATGCGTTTTACCTAATAGTGCCCAATTCTCTTTGGTCCTATTTGATACATGCATTGCTTTAATGACTTAATGAATCTGGTAGACCTGTACATTATCATCATTCATTGACCTTCCCATCTGCTGGCTTTTGTTCCTCTAGATGTCACTGACCCAGTACCAACCGGTAAGGAACCTCACCAAAGTTCTTCTCAGTCTCTTTTGGCTTTGAATGTTTCATTAACAACATTTCTTTCATTTTTCAGTTGCTTATTCTATGATAACAGCTTTATATATTTAATTTCATATGTCATAAGAATTTGAAGAAATCAAATTTAATTTTTCATATAGACAACAACAACATATATAAATGGGCAAAAACATGTACCTGTATATAAACATATTGTAATCTTTTATTACATGTATAAGAGTTTTTCAAGATATGAATTTGAATATTATTTGTAGTATCACGTTTTGATTGTTCAGTGAATGGTTTCTCATTGTAAAAGTGGGCGGATTTGGGGACTTGCATGATAGATAAATGAGATCACTGGTAGAAAATGCATGTATAGATCAATACTGATACTGAACTATGGCTTGGATGAAAATTGATAAATGTTTAAGGCTCTTTCTTGATTAAGGTTTTGCATGTATTGGTAATTTATTTGTCTCCCCTTTTTCTTTAAAACATTTTGGTAAAGGATTTGTTTAAGGTGGAATTCTACACCAACATTTTATTATATGGATTTCTACAGTATAATTTCTGAAATATGACTTTGTTGTTGAAAGTAATTAAGCGCATACATCATTCTTTGAACAAAGAAATCATGTTTCAGAAATGATACTTTAACGATCTATAAAATAAAATCTGGGTGTAGCATTCCACCTTAATAGAAAGCATGCATTTGATAATTTCTTCAGAACAAACTTTATGATGTACATAGAACCATTTTAACAAGGCCTTGGACTTTCATTAGAACGTAACAATCTATTTCTTGCGTCAAAACAAGTTAAAAATGACGCTGGTTTCAAGCGAAATATACACCGATTGCGTAGTCTTAGCTCAAAAGCCAGACAAATCCTGTTGATTTCAAAGAGCCGTGGCTGAGTGGCTAGCAATGAAATAGACACTCCTTCGTCACATTGCTGTTTGACACAACTACCCAAAGTCTAAGCTCTTGTTAAAATGGTTCTATTATATGATAGATTTAAGCGATTTACAGTTTTTTTTTTAGTTCTGCATATTATTGAACATTTGTTGTCAATGTTGTACATGTATTTGAGTTAAATGTGGTTGATATTATTAGCAGTAGTAGCATTTATTTAGTCAACCAACAGATTTTTTGTTCCTTGCACAAATGTTTGAAATGACCTGAATTTTGAATGAAATGTTTTACTATAGTATATTTTCAAGTTATTATTGATTCAAAAATTTACCGTGACATTTTACTCTCCTCCACATTGATGTTGTGAAAAAACATTATATGTTTATTATGTTTCTGAGCATTCGATTTGGTTTGTTATATTGTTATGTACATATTTTGATGTATTTTTTTTTTTACTTCTTTAGTTCCACAAGAACCACCAGCCGAGGCCAATCTGTGGTTCCTTGGAATCATTTTTGGTGTGATCCTCCTAATCATTGTCATCATCTTGATCTGCTGCGTGCTGTACCGTAATGCCTGTAAAAGTGGCACTTATCCAGGTGGGTTTTGAAGCCAATTCACTTATGTGTCCTCCTTAATCAACTAAGCTACTCTAAAAGGTTTATCATCCCACTTGTCCAATCGTTGTTCAACTTAACGACTTTTCTGATATATTTTACAAACATGTATCTTGGATGTACATATAAATATTTTAGAAAAAAAAAGAAAATGTATAAGCATTTTTTACTTGAAGCAAGCTCACAGGTTTATGTACTTATTAAATTATGTTGGATGATTGTAGTGGATGAGAAAGAAGTGGCAGCCGGACATGATCCAGAAAAAGAACTGGCTGACAGCGGATTCCATGATTTGTCTCGAGCGTAAGTCATAAAAGTTGAATAATTTTTTCTAAGCTATTAAATTTGAATACGCATGTACAATTGTGTTTAAGCTGTTGAATATGCACATTTATGCAGTCAAATATACATGAAGTTGCAGCTAGTCCAGTTATCACTAAAAGAATCATGAAAATAAATGTATTGAATGATACAGTTTAATAGAATAAAGTTGTGGTTTTTTTTTAAAGTTTACAGTAAAGCATGCTTATAGCAAATTGCCAAGGATAAACAATTTGGATTCATTATATGTTTTATCGGATAAGTTTATACGACCATTTAAAACTAACAGTAATGAAACTGACTTTGCTGTTAAAGTGTGACTTTATTAATTTCGCTGTAACAACTGCATGTATGGCAAGAAAAACAATTTTGATAGGAAGCTTAGTTCTATTCAACATTTTTGGTTGACATGTGCATATTTTTTTTTTTTACAGAAAGTTTTCTTTGTGAATTTAAATAGTTTGAATTTTATTTTTGTGGGAAGGGTCCCCCTTGACCCCCCCCCCCTTCTAGATCTCCACATGGTTGAACACCATGATAACATTGTTCAATTCAACAATGTTGAATTTTCAGGAATGGTTAAAAAATTTATCTGAAATACATTTGTCTAATTTCAGAGATGAAGATGGCCACAAAATGGACAATATATCGCTGTCAGATGATTTTGGCAAACAGATAGAGAGTGATGAGGACAGTATGGGAGAATATGGTGGTGATTTAGACATCAGCAAATTCAACGAGGATGGATCATTCATAGGCATATACGCAGACAAAGTGACCAACAACTCAAAACAGTCAACTGTTTGATAGTTGTGCTCTGTATCACAAGTTGTTTGAACAGACAAACATGTGAACTACCTTGCTTGCCATATAGAAAAAGCTATGTTGTGTAATTCATGAGGACAAAAAATAGTCGACGTATAGCTCATGTGGAATCGCTATGGGATCTGCCTCAGAAGTGCTCTTTCTTCACTGCCAGTGCATTAATCCAGTCAGGAGTGTGTTTGAATTTCCCATTTTGACCAATTCAGAAAGAACTGATGGGATTTTCTATCAATGACTAGTCAATTAACATAAAATTGCCATTAGTTGGGGGATTTATTCCGTGAAAAATCCTGTAGAATGTACAGAATAGACACGTTTTTGTGCTATGTGTTGATTGTGTTTTAATAATGAGTTACCTTGTTACAGTAGTACAGTTTTTTGGTTCCTGCGTCCAGCACAAATGGTTACTAAAAGGACCTGTAAATGAATACCAATTAATCAACATGTACAATTTAAAGAATTTGTGTTTGGATGACCAAATCATTCCAGAAATTATTGGGGCACCATTTTTCAGTCCTTGCTGCATTTGATGCATCATTCTGTAATGACGAACATATTGTTTTTTCCAATTTTTTATTTGATAGCAATCCTCCATTTTCTCATCGTCATTATTATGAGAGAATTGAAAATGCATATATGAATTTATTTATTACATTTTTTTTTTTAATTTGCTGGCCAGAAATCCTTTAGTATGATGAATCCATGTTTGTGGCAATCTTGATATTCTTGTTTTTTTTTTCTTATATACATATATTGCAGCTTCATTGAGATGGTGTGCATTTCCAATTAAACATTCCAAATTTATATGGTTTAAAGGGATATTTTCACTTTTTTTAATATCTTAGAATACTATACTATAGTAAATTTGTGTGGTTTTTTGTTGTTTTGTGTTTTGGTTGTAATAGTTCCAGAATTAATCCTGGTGATATGTAAGAAAATAATTTAATTATGCAACTGATATGACATTTTGAAATAACACAAAGAGCTAACTGAAGAATATGAAATTTTTATTTATTCTTGGTATGAAACTCATCTTATTTTTATATTCCTGATTTAATTCTGGAAATTACAATACTTGCCCTGCATTTGAGTGCAAAGATTTGCTTGAAAAATGCTTACAGATACATGTACTTTTTACCACAATAACTGTCTATAACGTGCATACATGTGTATTTATTGAACTTTTACTGAATAATCCTACTTGTTGAAGTCTTTAAAATCTGTATTTATTGAACAAATGCCTGTATTGATGTGCAATTATTTTTTTTTTAGAATATAACTTGATTTAACTTGAAAATGTCTCAATTTTTAATACCTATTATTATTTATTTACATGTGATTGTCTTGTAGGCCTGATCATAGCATCATCTCAATCTATCATAGAATTTTATGACTTGGACTTGAAGACATATTTTTACATGTCTTTATAGTTTTGATATGAAATCAGAAAACTGTAACGTATGTACTTTGATATATGATCTCAGTGAATTTGATTCGTTCAATATTCACAGGTGAGGCGAATTGTAAAAGAAATTGCACATACCTGAATTTTTGTAAGATGCATGTATATATGCATGAACTAGCTAGTACACTGTAGATTCCTTAATTTACACGAGTACATAATTCTGTAATGCAACCATTTTGCATAAAATCGAGAGAATATGAAATCATGAACACCGAATTGTTATCATTGTTTCATTTAGTTTTCATCTGTTTGAAAAATGAAAGCAAGATTGTAAAATCCGCACGATGCGGTTCTTGTGATTTTACACGGATATTAATAGTTCCTCACGTTTAATTAGGAATCTAAAGTACATAAATGTCGTTGCTGTTGTATTTAGTCATTGTTTATTTAGTTTATTTTTCATTCATATATTTTCCTCTCAAGTTATTAGCAAGCTGTACATATGAATCCACCCATCCAGCGAGGGTGGGGCCAGTGGCATATAATGTGCAATGTTTTTTTTTTCTGAAGTATATAAATTATATATATTTGCAATTTTGTGTCTTGTATTTTTTACTTATCATTAATGAAGCTTGCTTTTGAGGTCGAAACCCTAAATGAAGAGATCAGAACAATTCTTTAAGATTTCATATTCATAGATGAAACATGTGAATATGCATAGGTCATATATAAAATTGAATAATTTGCACTTGAATTTTTATCATTCAACATTCACATACTAAGTTTATCCATAAACTTCCAATCAGTGATGAAAAATTGCTAATATACAGTCAAGATAAGAAAATACAACAGTCAGCAAAATATCTGTGCAAAGGAATGCATCTGTGGTCGAACACGCTAACTGGAATGTAAATCAAGAGACTAACAGTGAATGAAAGGTTGAGCAAATTTACTTAAGGTAGACAACAACCATTTTATTTGAATGGAGGGTGTTGTTGTTGTTTTTAAGACATTCATGGTTATAGAAAATACTAATGTACAATAAAAGCACTCTGTCAGGACTTTTATGTGACCTATTGTGATATAAAATTTATGATTTTAATTAACATTAATTATTTTTAAAAGTATCTACCGGGGGTTGTGCCTAACAAAGTACTTGACAAATTATACACGCTTTGATTGTTCATAAAAAATGCGCAAAGTATTTAATTTTTTAAAACACCTTATAACGGTTGATATTAATGATTTTATGAAATGTGTACGGATATTCTTGCAACTTTCAATATTTGAATATAGTCTGACGTACATTGGGATCTGAGATGTAGACGAACAGCGGCAGCGTTTTTGAAAATTGTTGTTGGAGGAGCAAACTCATTCAAAATTTAACAAGCAAAAAGAAAAAGAAAGCGCAAAAAACAAATTCGCATTCGTCAAAATGGAAAGAGTACGTAGAATCTAAAAGCTTCAATGTTATTCTTAATTTGATACTGCAGTGTAAAATAATTTGTCAATGATTTTCTTTGCTTTTTTTTAACACAAACAGCCAAATCGTCTCCTGTGAGACTTTGAGTCTGACATCATCATGATTACTTCGTGCAGTCCGTGATTTTTGGGAGTTGAACTATGTTCAACCTCCCTAGACTGTCACGCAAACTCAGCGCAAGAAAAATTTGCGTGGGCAAACTACTCAATATAATGTCTATATATAACGTTTAAATAATCCGTGTTAATCGATGCTGATAAAATACATGAACAGATGAATACGATGTTAATAATATCAATTTCATATTTTCTATTCAATTTCTTATTAAATGTTAGATTTATATCTGATTGATATCTGGAGTATAATGAATTATTGTTTTTGTTTATGTTTTGTAACGAAATGTGCTTTTAAAGGTAGTGCTCTTGACGAGACGGACACGGTGGCGCAAAACAGCTTTGCAATGTATAGAGTGTATAAAAATAGTTCATTGTTTGTTTTATACCTTTTCATAAATAGATACCTTGAGTATATTAGAACAATTTGTATACGAATACCTCACAAGTTTTCGTGTGAAAATTCATAAGTTTTACTTTTCGTACACTAAAATACCGGTATGCATACACGATAGTGTCATCAAGTTTTGTTTACACTCGAAGAAGATTGAAGAAAACTGCCAAGAAAATCAGGTTTTTGACAAATCCTATCAATTTGAAAGTCGTGGTAAATGCTGAAATAACGTTTTATTGCACGAATTCGTTTTTTCACCAGAAAGTCAGCAATTCCGTTAGATTAGAATTCGTACTTTCACAAGAAAGTCGGCAATTCCGTTAGATTAGAGCTGTATACCGGTATGTGCAAGCCGATGTTCGATGTTCACGTGTTTTCGTTTTGTTGTTTAGGTAGATTAAGGCCAACGTAAAATCTTCTGATTACGTTTATATCTATGATATAAAAATCTATTTTTTGAATATTTTAGAATTAACCTGAAAAAAGACCTTTGTCGTGATTTGCGTGTTTCATATTTAGTGTGTTTTGTTTTAGTCTGCGAATCTGAAAGTTATAGTCTTGAGTGCACTGAATTTCAAAAGTAATTAATTATCTTTTTTTCAGTGATTGAGGGTGTGTGTGAATGATATGACGTTGATGTTTTATTGGTAAAGTTTGTACTTTATTTGTAAAGAAACGTTCTTAGCCAGCTGAAAAATTTCTAACTTATGGGTCAATGTCAAAGCAAAGTTCTTTGAAATTCTTGTCATTCAGTTGTCCATTATTTAAGCAGGGCCCTTTGAGATGGTGACCATCTCAATGTTGTCTAGTTATTAATGTACAAACTACAAACATACTACCGAAAATAAATTTATGCAAGTTCAACTCCCATGAGTACTTTCAGTACTTTTATTCTTAGGTCGCTGTAGGTTTCGACCGATCAATAAAGAGGGCGTGTCAATTTTTAGTCCTGTCAGTTTCTTGTCTGTTTCAGCTAGCCGCTGTAGATTTTGACCAATCGATAAACAGGGTGTGTAGATTTCAGTTTGGCTGTTTCTATAGGGCTATGAATTAACTACAGGCACGTAGCATCGTTTTTTGAAAGTGGGGGGGCCAGACTCATCCAAAAAATGTTGTCAAGCAAAAAAAAAAAAAGGAAAATTTTAAGTTTTCCAAAATCTTCAAAATCCTAATCCGGGGGGGGGGGGGGGTCAATTTCACTCCTCATTTCCTTATTTTCATATCATTTTTTTTACATACTCCCAAAAAAGTGGGGGGGGGGGGGGGCCAACTCAATGATAATTCAATTTTTTATATGTATATTTTAAAAAATTTGTTGTTGCGAGAAAAAGTGGGGGGGGGGGGGGGCAGGCCCCCCTGCCCCCCCCCCCCCCCCCCCCTGATGCTACGTGCCTGAACTATAAGTTTCCGTAAGAAATAGAGGGAATAATACTTGATATATGTACATAAAAGTACATAAACGTTTCACTTTTTTTTATATCGTTAATATAACTACTGTGGAATCATTAAATTTCGTGGGGTCAATTTTCGTGGATTGCTTAAATTTTACAGGTTCGTGGGGACGTAATTTCGTGTATTCTCTTATATCACAAAAGGAAACATGCCTTATTCCTTTATTTTATTAATTCGTGGATGATGTTAATTCGTGGATAAGGGGTACCCATGAATTCCACGAAAATTGAGCCATCACAAAATCTAATGATTCCACAGTATTGGCCTATCATAGTGCATTACTTTTGATGAAGTCTGTGTAAGAATCAAATATTTATAAAAGGATCCGGTCACGCATAGTCACCAATTTTTCTTATATTTCATACATGAACATACCTAGGTGTAAAACACTAAAAGTTGGTTGCTAGGGGTAATCGTTGCGATGGTAACCTAGGTTACAAATGGAAAAATAGCAAAACTTGCCTACTTTGAAGCCATATTAGAAGCTGCCCACTAATGTAAACTATCAAAGACATAAAACAGCATTTGTCCTATTTTCAATTCTTATATAATATAAGAAAATTGATGGAAAAACCAATACTTTTAAAATATGACCGTGGAAACCGTAACAAATTTTTAAAATCATTTTTTTGCGGTTTTTTATAAGCCGAAAAGGGAAACTATTAAAGTTTTAAATCTTTAACAATGTCCATGCAATATATATTTTATTAGGTCACCTGAGTCACTCAGATGACCTAATGCAATTGGTCTTCGTCTGTCGTCGTGTGTCGTGCTTTGTGCGTTAACAATTTTCCATTTTTAATTCATGGCTCTACCACACCCAGGGCGCCACGGGCGGGGCTATTTATGCAATCAAAGTACTAAAGTACTGACAGGAGTTGATTTTATCGATTATTATTTATCTTAAAATCAACGATATGTTATTTTGCTTGGCAAGTAGTTTATAATCTCTATTTGAATTACGCACATTTCTATAATATGGATTCTCGGACTTTTCCGACAAGAATTTCGAGAAAACCTCTTATGAATCATGTTGTGTAATATTTAAAAATAGTCCAAGAATTGATTCGTCAAACTATGTATCGGTATTCGAAATATTTCTAAATGTGTATGGATCCAACCAATAATAGTCTCGTTCAACCAGATGCTCGGCTGTCTCCGTTAATCTCCGACAAGTAAGATATACCAGGTCACGTGATAGCTTGATGATGCGACCTCTAAATATAGACTGACTCTGTATAGTCAGCCGATGATTGAACGAGACTACAGTATATTGAACTCTGGCGTAGGAATACATACGACTGCAAAACACTTCTAAATTGTTACTATTACTACCATACAACTATTTAAAATCTGACTATTTCTTAGGTATTTAATTATAAATAAGTTTCTTTAAAAAAAAAATGCTTCAGCGAACATTACATCGAATTTATCGATGATTTTCAAGAACTAACTCCTGTCAGCGGTGATGATTTGTGCTTAGGTCCAAACACTGTTTCAGTTTCGGTTTGCCAGAGTAACTGCACAGGAGAGTTGATTAAAATCAACTCCCAAAAAACCATTTTCAAAAATCTTCTTCTCAACTCCCACACATATTAGGAAAAAATTGAATGATGGTTATGATGTCCATGAAGCCCTCTTACAAAATTGTGAAATTCATGGCCCCTGGATCAGGGGTTCAGGATCTAGGGTGGGCCAATATGGCATATAGTATTGAAGTTGTATTAGATCTTAGAAAATCATCTTCTCTACTCCCCTATATATTTGTTAAAAACTAAATGCATGGTTATGGTTATGATGTCCACAAACTCCTGGGTCAGGGGTTCAGGCTGTGGGGGGGGGGGGGGCAATATGGCCATATAGTGTTAATGCATATAATGTTTAAAAATCTTCTTCTCTACTCTCACACATCTGTAAGAAAGACTGACTTCATAATCAAGTTAACCAGGAAGTCCTCTATTAAAATTGTAAATTTTATGTCCCCTAGACAATGGATGTTGACTCTAAGGCGGGGCCAAAATGGATGTATAGTGTTAATGCATATTATGTTTAAAAATTATCTCTCTACTCCCACACACCTGTAGGAAAAACTGAATTCATAATCTTGTAGACCAGGAAGTCCTCTCCCAAATATTTTTAATTTAATGCCCCCCAAGGTATGGGTTCTGAATCTAGGGCGGGGCCAAAACACTTATATAGTGTATTGGGTTGGGATACCTAATGCAGGGTGTGGCTAAAAGCATGGTCATTTAGTGTTAATGTATAGAGAATGTTTAAAAAAGGTCTACTGACATAGAATAAAAACTGACTGCTTATAAAAAAATTAAGCTGTCATCTTTTATAATATTTCATGCCACCTACATGTAAGGCAAGTGTTATGGCTGGGAGGGAGGGGGGGGGGGTATATTTGTCTTGTTATTTTACTCTGCTCAAGAATTTAAATGAAGGAAATGAGATACCCTGGTAATTCACCTACATGTGTATTAAGAAAAAAGAAAGAATGAGGCTGTGTATCAAAGTTGAGATATTGTGAAAGTTAATTAAGCTATCTCCTGTTGCTTCTTCCTAATGGAGTTATCTTCCCTTGCTTCTTCATAATGGAGTTATTAATCATTAAATATAATGTAATTAAGAAGTTGTATGATCTAAAAAACTATGCAAATTTTTTATTTATTGAAAAAAAAACCCCAAGTATTAAGTCTTTATACAAATAAATAGACTCATTAATAGTAAAATATTAATTGGCTAACCATAATCACTTATAAACAGTACATGTAAAATGATTACGGTATAAATACCAGATGGTGTTCAGTTGTTATGTTGAATGAAAATTTGGAGGGATGGGATTAAGAAATGGTAATTATGCTTTTTGTTTAAATGCCCACATATAGAGAGTTTCTGTCTGCTCCTGGGGATGGGGAATGGGGGGTTGATTTAATAAAACATGTCTACTAGCCACCTTGTTTTAGTTTATCTGAAATACACATAAAACCTATCTTGAAAGTTAACAAATATGGGAAAATTATTTTCATCCATTTTCGTGTACCCTTTTAATATTAGGCCATGCTCTCTATTATGATCTTTATAAGTTTTTCGCTAAAATTATAGGTTTCATAGTCCTTTTAGAAAGATTTCAGGCAGGAAGGTGGTCGTCATTACAATATTATAATTTTTTTTACTCCAGAATAAAACTTAATTAAATGTATATATGAGACTCCTCAACAAGTTTGTGTATGGGCTATGGCACTTAGATGACCGTTAAGCCTATTAGCCTCTTGTTATGAAAATTGACGTACGTTGCTTTGGTAAGAAGGCCAAGTAATACCGAGCGCAGCGAGAGGCGGGCAAAGCCCACCTCGCGAAGCGAGGATTAATGGTAACATCTATATAAGAAAATCAGTGAAAAATGAGAGTTGAATCAAGGGTACTAAGGCCAAAAAATTAATTTTCTTCCAGCCGTGGGCGCCGCCATTTTGGCTAGCGCGCATCATGGAATATGCCTACAGAGCAATTGCTATTCATAACGCCATGTTCACTAAATAACGTTGTTTATATATAATTATTTCTTTTATATACCACAAAAAGCTTTGTAATGCAACAGAGAAGTGTTGTTGCAATGGAAAATTAAGTTGCGTAGAAAATCACACAGAAATTCTTCCTTTTTTAAAAAGTCGATAGCAACGACAGTTATTTTTAGCAAATGTCAGATTTTTTTCAAGTTCCATAAAAGTTTAGGACATACTTGGTTTTTTCTCACCAATTGATTTTATATATTTATTCATTATATGTAAATATTATCCATTAAAATATGCCTGAAAATATCATAATTTACCTTTTCTTTTTAGCTTATTGCCATAGCAACGGTTCTCAATTTTCATATTTAAATTCTTACTTGCACAATCATTACAGTGTTTACCAAAAAATCCTAGATTTGCACTTTTTAATTTTTGTTAATTTTTAAATTCAATTTTAGTAACCATGGAAACGCTCTGAAAATATGCCTTTTTCCATGATTTTTTTCTGTCTTTTAAAAAACGACAACTATTTTAAATAATATATTCTACCTTGGAAATCCCAAGTTGCGCACATTACTCACAATATGCCATTTTTACATCTTTACATCTTTACCCTCTGTAACCATGGCAACGGGACCACATAGCAACAATAAATGGTGTTAGGCTTTTTAACTCATCAAAATCTATGCGTGGCCACCAAATTTTGATTCTTACATAGAATTGATCTTAAATATTAACACAGGGACGTATAATATGACATTTTATCTCAAATAATTTCAAAACAAAGACTTTTTAAAGTCCTTTTATCTATATTTTTTGTGAACTTGTCACATTAAATTGGGCCTACTACCATTTGTTAGGTTTTTTTAAAATGTAAATAACGTCTTTGGAAACAAATATCATACAGGAGCCGAGCTCTAAATCATTAAAAAGAAAACAAGAATATTTAGAAGAATATCAAATCTATCCGATCAGTTGTTTTAATCTTTTTTGGATCGAGTCTATTTGTATACCAATTCCAGAGGGCGCTTCGACAAGCACAAACCGGCGAAATGGCAGCAGTAAGTTTCATTCTTGATAATTTATAATTGTACCCTTTATAGTGAATGATTAACATTGTTTGTAGTAGAAATACGTGCTTTTAAAGTTATTAGGTCGAAAAATAGACATTTTTATTAACAGTTATTTGTTTCAATGTTCTAATTGTACAACACGTGCCTTTGTTGACATCGATTGCACACTTGGATATATCGAACATGCTGGAACAAAATTTGTAAACAAGACCAGTCAAGAATGAAGTGTCCGAATTTGCGTCGGTTTCATTAAGAAAAAAATCATGTTGATAATTCTGTACAATTTAATTTTTCAAATATGTGCATCCTGTAACTGTTAACAAGTGTGATATGATTTAAAGAAATAAAATAAAATGTTTTACGGTGTGACCGTTGGGGCAAGCGCAGAAGGAATAACACATCTTTTATCATTGTTAAATGCAACCTGTGACCGTTGAGGCAAGCGCAGAAGGAATTACACATCTCTAATCATTGTTAAATGCAACCTGACTGCCCCAACCTAAAACTTTTGCTTTCTCTCGAATACTTTTACCCCGCCAGGAACCGAATTTATTTAAGGAATGAATTCAATATTTATTTGTTTTATACGATATAAAATGGTTTGGGGCAGTTTGCGCTTTATAAACCGCGAAGCGGTTTATAAAAAAAGCGTAAACTGTTGTCGTATGATTTAATAGTAAGATCTTGGAACTTAATGTATTTTGTTATGGGATAACAACAATTTACAACATCCTAATAGAAGATATTGAGAAGAACAAAGTACTCCTCAATGAAATCTTCTAACTTAAATAACTTAAATCACTAATGCTCCAAACTCACTAATACTGCTTAAAATATAATTCTACTGCATATTTTGATAATCACACTGAAAAACAATTTTGATTATCTTGTGAGATTTCAAAAATGCACAAATTGATAGAATGTGTTCAACAGTCTGTTTATGAGATATAAGAATCCTATAAAAGCAATATTAGTTAGAGGTAAAATCATAACTTTTTTTAATAAAATTAGTTGTGAGTGAAACACTTCTTGAGTTGTACACACATAGTGTAATGACTTTAATACTATATAGGATCTGTTTTCTTTATGTTAAAGCCAACAGTGGAAAAAGTTCAAGAAATAAGAGAGGTAACAAGGATCGAGCGAATAGGTATGCAAATGAATTAATTTTGTATGGGTGCTCAAATGTCATATTATTTGTCTTTAATTAAAGCTGATCGGTAAAAAAAGGAATTGTTCATGCCAAAAAATTATTAACTTTCCAATTCAGGAATTGTAATTACCAGGGTAGTCATTAAATTACATAACATGATCACTTTCAGAAGTAATTAGTTTGGGAAACACCAAGTAAATAACAAACACAATATCAAATAACATATTAAATTATGTTTTAAAAATGTCTTAACACTAAAATATTGTAAAATCTCTTGTTTTTTGTTCCAGGTGCCCATTCACACATCCGTGGTCTGGGCTTGGACGATGCCCTAGATGCCAGAAATGTTTCACAGGGCATGGTGGGCCAGACAGAGGCCCGGCGGGCAGCAGGGGTCATACTGGAGATGATTAAGGTTAGTACATCATGTAAAAGCTGCTATTCTTAACAATGAATTAAACGTTGAATAAACCAAGTTCCATATCTTTCTTCAAGTTTATGTCCAAAATTTTAAAATTACAGTTTATGTATTCTCAATTACAGGAAGGAAAAATTGCAGGCAGAGCAGTTCTAATAGCAGGACATCCTGGAACAGGGAAAACTGCCATCGCTATGGGTAACTGTCATTCAAGCAGAATTATTATAACTTCAGCCCACGAAATACATGCCAAGCTCAGCATTACATTTATGAGCCACTGAAATCCATAGAAAAGCATTTTTTTTCATAATTTTGTGTTTAATCTACATTTCTATCAACTCTCATCTTTTGATGAAAGAACATCAACTCACACCCTAGCTTTGCAACTTCTTGAATTAATTTTATTGACCTTTGTCAGGGCTGCTATTCACTGTACCATCATTGCATTGCTTCATTATGTGCATGTAATGTGTAATATTACAAAATTCACATGAATAAATACTGAGTAGAGATTTGGTAGTTTTAGTTAAATTATCAAAACAATAGTTTGATTTGGGATTAGCTGCTTTTGACTATACTGTTGAATTGATGTAGTCATTGCTGTAAATTCTTTTAATACAAGTAAAATGTATAAAAAATTATGAAACTTTAGATTATAACGGAGCATCTGACTTTACACTTGAATATTTACAGGAATGGCTCAGGCCTTAGGAACAGACACCCCTTTTACCAGTATTGCTGGTAGTGAAATTTTCTCACTGGAGATGAGTAAGACGGAAGCTCTGACCCAAGCCTTTAGGAAATCCATTGGAGTTAGAATAAAGTAAGTTAAATTGTTTTATTTCATAACCTTTACATGTACTTTCCCACCACCCCTAGAATATATAACAAAAGATTGCTTTGAAGATTTTTTTTTTCTATAAGTCTACACAAGATCTTCATAAATAATTGATTGAAATCAATAATGCAACAACTTCCTGAGATTTTCTAGTGAAATGTGTACTTAAATAGGCCACTTAAAAAAATGGTGTATATTCTTTTTTAGAGAAGAAACAGAGATCATTGAGGGAGAGGTTGTAGAAATCCAGATAGACAGACCAGCCACGGGAACAGTAAGTTGTTTAGTCGGAAAACGGCAACCAGAAACTGGAAGCCGAAGACACTAACAAACCTCAGAAAATCAAAAGAGAAATTGAATTAAGTGTAGAAATCATGGTTATAATATTCATTTGATTCTAAATTTCCAAATGAATGCAAAATAGAAAGACAGATGAAAATGTATGTTGAAATCATGTAATTGACTGTGTGATTCTTTGTTAGTTTCAAATAACAAATCTTAAGATTGGTTAGCATTGATTATTAT
The DNA here is from genome assembly GCF_963853765.1 of Magallana gigas. NCBI lineage: Eukaryota > Metazoa > Mollusca > Bivalvia > Ostreida > Ostreidae > Magallana > Magallana gigas. The sequence continues at coordinate 26,100,175 of NC_088857.1, read as the reverse complement.
TTATATAAAATTTGCAAGTATTTCTCACTATGATTTGACAGTGGCCAGCATTAAATAATTTAATGGAAAGTATCAGATGGACTTATCAACACAAGCAAGTGCAGAATGGACTTGAATACAGAAACTTGCATGAAATTTCAAGACATAAGTATGAGTAATACAGTGTACATGTATTTGGTATATTTATGTCTTTTGTAGGGTGCAAAGGTTGGGAAGTTGACACTGAAAACCACAGAAATGGAAACAATTTATGATCTGGGTCAGAAAATGATAGAATCTCTCACAAAAGAAAAAGTTCAAGCAGGGTAAGTATGTATTTCTTAAGTAAAAACAATGTGGCATACCTATAATTTATATTTTCTCATTGATGTCAGTGGAGACAAAATTTTTTTATAGATACATGTATAATGTATATAAATATGTACACAAATGAGGGACATTCTTATCTATAATCATGCTATAATTAACATTTACAGTTTGTACAGTAATCACTGCTGTAATAGAATCATTGGTACCTATGCAAAATCAGTGTACATGTACATGTATTTTGATTGATAAGAGTCATATGAACCAGTATCAGTTTTGCTCTTTGGCAAATTTCCTGGAAAGAATACATAGATGTCCCTATTGAAACAGAAATACCTGTTGTAGCCTTCGATTCAACTGCAGAGAATTTAGACATAATGAATAAAGATGTTGTTTTTTGGGGAATTTAAGTTTTGCTTTAAACTGGTTTCAGGGATATAATTACCATTGACAAAGCCACCGGAAAAATTACAAAGCTGGGCAGATCCTTTACAAGAGCTCGCGATTATGATGCAATGGGAGCTCAGGTATTGAAAACTGCTTATCTTTTTTTTATTTATCCCTGCGTGGTTATGTTTGTATGCATGTGATAGTGATTTTAATTGTGATAGAGTCAGTAATATATGAATTATGAAAGTTCAGAGTGGTGTAATGAGGACTCACTTCATTTTGAACTTGCTTGGATTGAAAAATTCTAATTAAAAATGAAAACTTCATAAGATAATGGATAATTGGAAAAAGGAAGGTAAAAGATATTAGATAATTCAGATATTATGTATTGTTTAATATAAAATTTCAGACCAAGTTTGTTCAGTGCCCAGAGGGAGAATTACAGAAAAGGAAAGAAGTTGTACACACAGTGACGTTACATGAAATAGATGTCATCAACAGTCGCACACAGGGATTCCTGGCACTGTTCTCAGGTACTGAAAACCAAATTTAGAGATGAAATGCTTTAGATGATTGGTGAAAAGTGTCTTTTCTATTAGTTTGTTTCATAGGAATAAACTTCTATTAATTGATGATCAAATGATTATTTTATTGCATTAGTTAATTAAGCAGAAAATCACTTTTTAATAATGTAATAAAATTAAACCTACAGTGTCTCAATTTTTGGTGGCTGGTTATTTCAGGTGACACAGGAGAAATTAAGGGCGAGGTACGAGAACAAATTAACTCCAAGGTGGCGGAATGGAGGGAGGAGGGAAAGGCAGAGATTGTTCCCGGGGTAAGACAAACAGACAGACAGGGTTATTTGACAAGCAAAGCCCTGGTCAGACTCAGATAAAAGAGAAGACAATCAGATTCTTATTAAAAAAAAACCAATTAGGCCAAAAAAAATTAATGATTTGTTTCCTAGGCACTGCCGCATTAGTAAAATTATCGCCGCATCAAACTTTTTTATCGTTATTTTCCCTAATTTTTCATATCTTATCATTACTGGTTTTCTCTATTTTGGAATCAATGTAAACAAACGCTCAGAATAAATGCTTGTCTCTGTCAGTGAAAACCTTTTTTTATCTGATACATCTACCCACTGACCAACCTAGGGGGCGATTTGGGCTAAATACAAGTTTATGTAAATATAAGTACTTGCTTTGTGGTCGGTAACTTTGCCAGAACTTCCTCAGAAAGAAAGGTTGAAGTTGCCCTGTAATCTGAGTTCACGATCGTGAAAGTTCACCCCAAATGCAATAAAATGATAATTATCTAATTCAAAAGACATTTTCATAGCGTAAGTTAACCCCTGTTGTGATTAATAACTAACGACTGTCTTATCTTTAGAGGTTATAAATACAGTTGATGCAACCACATACTGTGCACTGAAAATTACAACCGATGTTTATAACTTCAGGTGCTGATATTACAATTAGTTAGTAACTTGTAATTAGTTAATGACTCTGCAAAGTTAATGCTAAAATAATCATAAAACCATTTGTTTACAGTTATCTTTAAAATTAAACAGATCCAACTATATGACGGTCTAATTGGGTCAAAGGGTTGGACTAAACTGAAACACATAGACTGATTTTATTTGTCATTTAGCTAACAAAGTTATGAAACAGTTCATCTACATATTGAACGAATACACGTAATAAGTTAAATTTAAAAAAATTGGATAAGATTTTAAATTTTTTAGGAGTTGTTTTATTTTTAATTGACTTGTTTCTTATCCAATTTAAATGAATCTGTGTATATATACATTATCATTAGCATTATGCCATTGTCAAAAAATGGAAGTCTACCTGATTTTTAAAGCGCTAAGCATAGCTCAGCGCTTTATTGTCGTTAGACTTCTATTTCCGGTGCAAGGAATAACTGCCCTCTATGAGCAGAAATATACATCATTTAAACTGGTAAGAGGTATAGGGAACCAGTTATCTGGGTGACGGAAATGGCCGAGTAGATACGATTGGTTTGCGGGGCTTACGTACATCAGCACGGGATGCTACGCAGTGATGAAAAAATATAGTGCGTATTCAGAAGCTAAAATATAGAAAAATAAAATCGATTCTTTGCAGGAAAATGTCAAACACTGTGATAAATTACTGTTCAAAAGGTATAATTTGTGATTTTAACATATCTTTTTTTCAGGCAAGTATCCATATACAAGTCGTGTTCAGCTTTAATTCACATCATCTTTAGAAAGTAACATATATTTAAAGAAATCTGGCCTTCGATACTTTAAATTGATATTCATTAAACATAAACCAAAATTTCAATAAGGCTTATTTCCGCCTACGCTTGCACACAGTAAATTTTCTTAGAACCAAGCTAGGTTAGCGCTTTTCAGTACTTTCAGTACTTTGATTCAAACTTCTCCCTAATTTTACTGCAAGGAGAACTTCAGAAGTGAAGTCTCCCTAAACTAAGTTTGCCTTAGGTTGGTCCCTGTTAACACTACAACTGAAAGGACTATGTGTGGTTTTATGCATTTATTGCCCCCAAAATTAAAGTTTTATATAGAGTTTTAAAAATAAGGTGGAAGATAGTTGAAATCAAATTGAAAATAAGTGTGTAAAAGGTTTTACATCATAATGTAGAGATGACGTCATGAAGATAGTCTTACTTTGTAAAATTGATGGTTTGTAGCAAAATATGGGTGTTTTCCGACGGTTTTTCGACTGAGAAACATCGAGAGCAGGCTTGCTGAAGTACCGTACTATTTTTTAGTATGATGTGTATAATTATATCAATAAAAACATATGTTAAATTTGTACTTGAGCAGACCTGCGCTCTATAATTCCGACTGCAAAATAGAAATAAAAAAAGACAACATTTTCATTGGTTTGCAAATTTGCGGGAATTTGGTCATTTATGTGACGTCATAGATAAACAGCGAATGAGCAATGGTGACTAAAATCAAGATTAAAATGATAGGCATCTTCTGTACTATGATTTATAAAGATTTGATTTTTATACGAGAGTATTTAAAATTGGTTAAAATTGGGGGCAGATATTTGACCATACCGAATATAGTCCTTTCTCTGTTATCTTCAGAAATTGAAGCCTCTGTGATGTTGCCTAGTAGCAGGAATAAAGGACAATTGTAATGTTTGAGAATTTTAGGATGACTAATTTACTTTTCCGTGATTTCTGTCCTCAAGGCACTGAAGATTGATAAGAAAACACCCCAAATGAATGCTTTAGTTGATAAATTTTTGTATGGCAAATTCAACTAGCGAAATGCCATAAGAAGTCCCCTATTTCAGTTCAGATTTGTGTTATATGTATTACTGTGGAGGGGAAAGCTGGGCTGCAAAATGAAGCAAGGCGCAAAACATTTGTCATGTTTGTTCATCTGCAAAAACTCATCCTTTGAAAAGGAATCAGGAACAGTTTAAACAAAAAAGAACAAATTAAAATAAATATTTAAACTTTGCCAATGTATCAGCTTGATGAATATCTGCTGATGAGTACACAAATAAATCATAAAATATGGGTTACCGTCATTGTAAATCTGTGTCTCAAAAAAAAGAAAGAAAAAAAAAGAACCTGACTGCCTCATCAACATTTCAAAATTTTGGCCCGAGAAACTAATGATTAATTTTTTTGGGCTTTTATCATAAATGTTATGAAGAATATAACCACATTTAAGATAATGGGGTTTTTTATTCTGGAAGGGGAATCTTGTAACTTAAAGTGCAAGCTAGTAAAATATTCAAAACCACACTGCAAAAAAGTTGAGTTAGTTTTATCATAAAAAAGATTTATTAGATGAAAAAACTTAAGCTGAAAAGGCACTGATTATCAGACATAAAAATTGATAAGTTTTTTGTTTTGTAGGTGTTATTTATTGATGAGGTACACATGCTTGACATTGAATGTTTCTCCTTTCTGAACCGAGCCCTGGAGTCAGACATGGCTCCCATTCTGATAATGGCCACCAACAGAGGAATCACCAGGTAAGAAAGTGAGCACCTGAGTTAGACATGGCTCCAGTTTTTATAATGGCAGGGCCTGAATTTAAGTCACATATGTGACCTATTTAGCCGCATATGTGACTTAAATTCAGGTTTCGCGACTTAAATTAAAAGCCAGTCGCCATTTGGCGACCAAAAAACCACCCGGTTTGTTTTCAAAAATTTTACACTGGGTTCAAAAATCTTTCAAAATAAACAAAATGGTGGACTATGTAAACAACGTTGCATGTTTCATATATATAAAGAAGAGATTTCGTTCAATGAAAGATTTATATGCAAAACAGCATGAGACAAATATATTTTAGTAACGTTTGTGAGACTTTAACATAACGTGAAGGTAAACTTATTTTGTTACCCCAGTGTGAAAGAACTTCGAACGAGATATTCCTTTCACGTATCCACTCAAAACAATGTACAATTTTGGAGATTTAGTAGACTTGTCTCCCAAGAACTTGAAAATGGCAAGTTAAATTCAAAGTAGGTTGCCATTTGGCGACTTTGTCCAAAAGTCTACTTTGAGCCCTGTATGGCCACCAACAGAGGAATCACTAGGTAGGGGCCACTCAGTGCAGAGAGTTCTAGACAGAAAGTGAATTGTATAATGATGATAGACTCAGAATAATTGATTGTTGACAGAGAATCAGCTTTCAGTTTAACACACAAGTTTGTCATTTTTAGCTGCATTTCCAGGGGAAAATGCTTACACATGTAGAGTTGTAAATCTCTTTGTTTTGGTTTTCAATAAAATATTTATGTTCAGCATATGAGTTTGTAATAAATGTTTACAAACAAAAAATTAAAAAATCCCCTAAGAGCAGGTCACTGTAATCTGATAGCCTGTTGTAAACTGTTGTTGGCTGCTGATAAAAAACTCTGATAGTAATAGAGTGAGAAACCAACAAATATACATGTTTTGTAGTCATATGATGTATATCTACCAGAAATAAAACGTGATATAAAACTTTAAGATCATCTCTTTCAGAATCCGAGGCACACAGTACCAGAGTCCCCATGGAATTCCCATAGATCTCCTGGACCGACTACTGATCATCTCCACCACCCCGTACCAGGAGAAGGAAATCAAACAGATCCTCACCATCAGGTACACACTCACTCTGTATGGGTGATACAGGGCTCAAACTCACTATGTATGGGTGATACTGCATTGCTTAAACAGGGCTCAAACTCACTCTGTATGGGTGATACTGCACTGCTAAAACAGGGCTCAAACTCACTATGTATGGGTGATATTGCATTGCTTAAACACGGCTCAAACTCACTATGTATGGGTGATATTGCATTGCTTAAACAGGCCTCAAAGGTTGATATTGCTCAAATCTGTGAAATAATGCTGATGTACTGAAAATTGTTTTGAGAGAAGTTTTTAATGGTAATTTAAATGCAATAGACATATAGATGAGTGCATTTTTTTTAATTGGTTGAAAATATGTCTAATCATTATTTCAATGGAAAGCCTGGCATACAAAGTGAATAAATATAGGCATTCATGAAAGAATATATGTGTACAATGTCTGAATTTATGTACATATACAGAAATTAAGTGTATTATTTTATGTGTCACAGGTGTGAAGAGGAAGATGTAGAGATGAGTGATGAGGCCCTGATTGTGTTGACCCGGATTGGAATGGAGACCTCCCTCCGATATGCCATACAGCTCATCACCACAGCCAACCTTGTGTCCAGGAAACGAAAGGTATGTCCCACTAGGAGCCAGACTTTCAAGGGGCATTACCTGGAAATGTGATGGCCAACAATTTCTGTTCAAATATCTCAGCAGTATAGCTATACATGTATATTCTTTGTTTTGCTGAATTTAATAGGTTTTGGTTTAAATACTCATTGCCTTTTTGGCCAGAAAATTGGGGGGAGGCTAGTTTGGTTTTATTAAGATAAGGTTTGCGGCTTGCATTTTTTAGGAGTTGTACCAAAGTTACATACCATTTTGTTTACTATACTAAAGTCTCTTTTCTCATGAAATTCAAATGATTTTGCCTGTTTTACAAAAGGTCAAAGTTTATGACTTCAAATTTTCATGTTGATGAAATGTGAATAATTTGGTAAAAGTATATACATTTTATATGTGACTAATATGGGGTTATTTATGCTTTAAATGTTCGAAAATAATGTTACTATTTATATCATGGTTCATTTTTAATAATTTTAAATGAACTATCTGAAAAAAAAGAATAAAATGCAACAAAAGTCTTAATTTTGGACTACTATTATGAAGACGAAAACATTTTATTTGAATCCTTTTCAAGTCCACCGATTTCAGGAAAAACGTATCTTAGAATATAAATCTGATGTTTCTAAAACACTATTCAAAACCATATGATGCGGACTTCATTTTTAAATTGATAAAATGCTTGTGTCCTGTTATTTTTTTTAAAACCAAACCTTACTTTAAAAGCCAATAATTATTAAAGTGTATATATATGTGTGTGTGTGTGTGTGTGTGTATATATATATATATATATACTAGACTTTTACCCATGCATCCACGGGTTGACATTGCATATGATATCAGACATTTAAGAAATAGGTACATCGACACACTGTATTGTTGACATTTACATAACCAAGCTTTAAGACTACAATAATGCTTTTAATTTCACTACACTCTGCTTAGTTATAATAATCTAAATGTGTCTCGGAACAGGCCTTCACCACAGTTAAAATACCTCCCATATACCTGTAAAGTTGCAAAAAAAATGCAGAACCGCTCCGAAACGATTTTGGAGAAAATTAATTAGGCTGCATTGAAAATAACAGTCAAATTAATGAAGAATTCAACACTTTTTTACCAACTTTTTTTACTCGCTTTAAATTTACACACCATGTTGACATTGGGAACTCTTGGGATATTTCATATTAAATGCACTGAGTTAGAGTTATCTCCTGTATTTCCTTTGATGAACAGAATATAAGACAAATTTTCAATGCAAATTTACAGGTACTTGTAATATCGTTTCTGAGTTTATCCATGCAAATGTGATATTGTGGAAACATAAACTAAAGAGCCTCCCGTGATTTAGCATGAATGTAATGCGCATGTGCAAGATTGTAAAATCAAAAAAATCCAGAAAATTTCCAGATTTTATAAAGGAATTTTCGTGATTATTAATTGGCGAAGCTTGATTTAGAAAAAATAATAACAAATTGGTTATCTTCAAGATAATATATATAGAGAGAGAGAGAGAGAGAGAGAGAGAGAGAGAGAGAGAGAGAGAGAGAGAGAGAGATCATTAAGAGAGAGAGAGAGAGAGAGACACACACACACACACACACACACACACACACACACACAGTATTTGATCTTTCCTTTTTGCCATGCATTTGATTTTCCTTTTAATTCAGTTGTCAAGAACCTCTTTGATTTGCTTTTTCTAGGGTACAGAAGTTGATGTGGATGATATCAAACGTGTTTACTCCCTTTTCTTGGACGAATCTCGATCAACACAGTTCTTAAAGGAATACCAGCAGGAATTTATGTTCAATGAATTAGGTAAAACAAGTTTGTAAGAATATGAAAACTTTAATTGCATTAAAAATGGGTACTCATGTATTTTTTGGAACCAATCCATTCAAAAATGTTGTAGCAAGATTTTTACCACTTTAATGATTGTTTATTGACTACATGTATGTTTATTCATCAAAACAGCAAATGAAAAATAAATGCATTAAACTTTATAGCAACAGAAGTTTGAATGTGTAAGGTTGAAATTGTTTTCAGATATTGTGACTTTTTCTGTTGTATGTTTTGTTAATAAATAACAATTGTAAACCAGTAAATGGTGCTCTGTGAGGACAGACTATTTCTGTTATAATTATAGACTCTGATTTTGATTGTAATTTATTTTAAAGATTGACAAATAAAATATGAACTACATCTCTCTAATAGACAATATGAGCTAAACGAAAAATGAACTACCAGGTATGTTTATCCATGTGTAATCAATGAAGGAAAGTGAGTTTTCCCCCTTTCCATTCGTTTGGTTAATGATAAAAAAAAGAGATGACTGTAAGAGGGAGCGGTTTTTGCTTTAGAAACCAACATTTTTTTTTAGATTTAATATAGAAAAACAAGTTTTGAACAAACTGGCCCCCACTTTTTATGGTCAGTGTTGACATTTTGTTAAAAGCCATGGCATGTGCCCCTTGTAAATGGTAGCTCTTGTTATTAGTCCCCATTTCAGTTTTTACCGGAGGGGACTATAGCTTTCCTCTGCGTCCGTCTGTCTGTCCATTTTCAGTTTTCCACACTTTTCTTTATGCGTTTGAGGAATAATATGAAATTTGCTGAACAGCTTTAAAATGTCAAACTGCAGATCAAGTTTACACTTTCGTAGCATCTGGTTGACATATTTTTGAGAAAATTAATTTTTTATATTCCAATTTTTTAATGTTTGGGTTCGTTATCGGGTATGGTGTGTATTGAATAAACGAGGAAAGTATGTAGTCAATAATAATATCATGCATAAATGGGACCATTCGTTTTATTGTTTCTAACAAACAAATGAGTTCTGTAAAATAGTGTCAAGCATTGTGTTGTAAATTTAATCGACAGGGTTTTATGTATTATTACAATCGGGTTCGTTATCGTGTTGGTCTGTTGATTCGGGGTACAGAAGACGGTAGGAAATGATATTCTGCATAACAGTGCATTGTTTTCACAAATTTCTACAAGCCGGTAGGGGACGTGTATTGCTTACGCAATACTCTCAGAAAGCTTGTTCTGAATAGGTTTCTGCTGCATTTTAAACCAGTTTTTTAGCTCACCGAGACGAAGTCAAGGAGAGCTTATGCTATACCCTCGGCGTCGGCGTCGGCGGTGGCGTCGGCGTCGGCGTCGGCGTCCGGACCTGGTTAAAGTTTTTGTTGCAGGTCCTGTATCTAAGCTATTACTTGTCCTATCTTCACCAAACTTGCATGGGTGATGCATCTGGACCTACTTATGGACTTGAAAGACTTGGATGCTGAATCTGGGTCCTAAATTTCAGATGCTGGAGGAGGTTAAGGTTGTTGGACCAGGTTAAAGTTTTTGTTGCAGGTGCCCTTTGATAGCAATATCTTAGTTACTGCTGGTCCGTACATCACCAAACTTGCATGGATGGTGTGCCTTATGATACTGATGCACCAGACAGGCTTGAGTGCTGATTCTGAGCTATAGGTTTCGGATGCTGGAGGAGGTTAAGGTTTTTGGAGCAGGTTAAAGTTTTTGTTGTGGGTGCCCATTGATAGCAATATCTAAGTTACTACTGGTCCTAACTTCACCAAACTTGTATGGATGATGCGTCTTATGATACTGATGCACCTGACAAGCTTGAATGCTGAATCTGAGCAATAGGTTTCGGATGCTGGAAGAGGTTGAGGTTTTTAGAGCTGGTTAAAGTTTTTGTTGCAGGTGCCCTCTGATGATTATATCTTAGTTACTACTGGTCCTTACTTCACCAAACTTGTATGGATGGTGCGTCTTATGATACTGATGCACCTGACAAGCTTGAATGCTGAATCTGAGCAATAGGTTTCGGATGCTGGAAGAGGTTAAGGTTTTTAGAGCTGGTTAAAGTTTTTGTTGCAGGTGCCCTCTGATGATGATATCTTAGTTATTACTTGTCCTTACTTCACCAGACTTCCATGGATGGTGTGTCTTATGATACTGATGCACCTGACAGGCTTGAATGCTGAGTCTGGTTTCGGATGCTGGATAAAGTTAAGTTTTTAGGAACAGGTCACATGTTTAATAGATGATAGTACTATATCAAACTTGCATAGTTGATTTAACTGTAATATGAATGAATCGCAGAGGTAGCTTCAGATGCAGAGCTTGATCTCCATTATCAAGGATGCTAAAAAAATAAATCTTAGTTATTACAGGTCCTAACTTCACCAAACTTGAATGGATGGTGTGTCTTATGATACAGATGCACCTGACAGGCATGGATACTGAATCTGAGCCATAGGTTGCGGATGCTGGAGGAAGTTAAGGTTTTAATTGCTAGTGCCCTCTGATGATGATATCTTAGTTATTACTGGTCCAAACTTCACCAAACTTGCATGGATGATGCGTGTTATGATACCAATGCACCTGATGGGCTTGAATGCTGAATCTGAGCCATAGGTTTCGGATGCTGGATGAGGTTTAGTTTTTTGGAACAGGTCACATGTTTTATAGATGATAGCTTGCATAGTTGATTTAACTTTATTATAAATTAAATGCAGAGGTTGTTTTATATGCAGAGCCTGATCTCCATTATCAAGGATGCTAAAGAAATCTCCTACCTCACTCAAACCAGCTCGATAGATAGATGTGTTTGTTGATAAATGATATAACATGATTCCTATGATATAGTATTGTATGATATGAAACAATATTGTTTGATATGATACAATATGATATCATATGTTATATTATAAAAAGTTATACAATACGATATGATATTGTATCAATTTTTTGGATATTTTATGATATGATATTGTATCATGATACTGTTATATATAGTATTGTATATTATGATACAATATTGTATAATATTATATTGTATTTTTAATTTATTATTTTATCACATGATACAATTACATGAGATATTGCAAATTATTATACCTTCTGTCAGTTTCTCACTTTATATTCAATACTCATCTATTTTCGCATAGTATCAAAGGATTTACATAGCGTAAGCATACTATGCCGAAATAGAGCACGGCGAATATTTTCAACGAAAATCTGTCAAGCGCCGACAGCGGGATTCGAACTCACGTCGCTAAAATCATTAATTCTAGCATGAAGCCCAACGCGTTACCGCTACGCTAAATTAGCCGTTATTATGAACACCGGTATTTAGGTATATAAAATGTAGATATATACGACTGACATCAAGCAATTAAAATTATTCATTTTTCCAAAAAAAAATTCATTATTGACGGTAATTTTAAAGTTAAAGTTTCCTATAAACTTTTGAACAAATTGATTGAACATTTTTCAAAGAAATTCTACATGAGAATCACAAAAACGCTTTTTTAAATGACGCTTGATAAAGAATGTTCAAGAAAAAAAATTCACTGAGATTTCGTCTGCTAAACATTTCGAGTTTTCTCGGTAAGGCCAAACGTCTCTCTATTTCTTGAAAAGAACATAAACCTTTGTTGACTTTTTATTGTACAACAATTTGTTGATTAAATAAACAATCAAATCAATTGATTACACGTAATTTGAAAAACAACAACAAACGCTTGCTTTTCCGGTGATTATTTTAAGACTTGTCAACACTCGAACGTCAGAGCTACTTAGAGCAAAGCACGTCAGTATATTCAACAGTCGGCATAATAATAACAATAGTGTTGTGTTGTGCATGTACTATGCCTAAATAGTAGTCAGGGTTTGATACATAGTGCACTCGCCTCCGGCTCGTGCACCATGTATCAAACCCTGACTACTATTTAGGCATAGTACATGCACAACACAACACTATTATATAAATATTATATTGTGTCCTATGATACAATATTGTATATTCTATAATATTGTATCATACAATATTGTATAATATGATATTGGTTTCAGTAATATAGAATTATATCACATGAAATTGTATTATATGATATTGTAATATTATATAATATTGTATCATACGATATTGTATGATATGATATTGGTTTATATGATATATTATCTTATCACATGAAATTGTATTATATGATATTGTAATATATATTATTGTGTCATATGATATAATATGTATAATATAATAATGTATTTTATAATATTTTGCTTTATCACATAATATTGTATCATTTGATAAGATACAATGTTGGAATCAAATTATATTGTATTATATGATATAATATCATATAATGTATCAAATATGTTTCAGTGTCATTCAATACAATATCATACTATATTATACAATATAATATGTTTCAATGTTATGATGTATTATGTAATATGATATTGTAATATAATACTATATTGTATTATATTTTATGATATTGTATTATGTGATCAAATACAATAAGGTATAACACAATACAATGTCATATCATACATTACAATATCATATCTCATTATTGTTTATTACGGTATTTTATTGTTTTATATGATATATATTATAAATACGACATGATACAATATTTAATTTTATATCATTGTATTGATTAACATATGAACTGAACTGAACTGAACATAAAGTATGATTTTCATATAAAATGATAAAGGTGGTCTTATGAAGGTGATGTCTCATAATGGTGATGCTCCGTTTCGGTGAGCTTAGTAATCTATGATTACCTATGTTTTTTTTATCAAAAAACTTTATCCTACTGTATATTTTGGCCTTATCAGCCGTGCTAAAGGTGGTATAGGACACTTCCTTATTGTGACATACTTTTTCTCTAAACTGTAACTTCAGTCATGAGAATAAGGTTCATTGTCATCAAAATAAAAAATAAAATCTAGTATAATTAGTTATAAAGTTTTTCTTTCCCAAAATTGTAATCTAATAATGTATTTTATGGGTTAAAGTGTCAGCTACGACTGTGTAAGTCATGAGTTCAAATCCCACTAGGGCTTTTCTAGTTTTTACCTATCCAAAAAACTTTGAAACATTATTTTTGGTCTAATGTTGTGAAATTTCAAAATTCTAAACTGGTGAAAGTATTTTGATTATAGTGTACTTTTCCATATTAATATCGACTGATGTCCCATACCACCTTAAAAAGGTTGACAGGTTGTGAGATTGAACAGTTATTTAGTATTTACTCTTTGTTTTTACAGGTGTTGATGCTTCAGCCATGGAAACCAGCTGATGGAGTGAAAGGGAACAATGAACAAACAAACTGTCATTTATTGTGTATTTTCTCTTATTTTCACCATGGATTAAAAATATAAATCATGCTTGTTAATGTCAAAATGTTTTTTGTTTTAATATGTTTTACAAACTTCAAAACAAGCACATGGAGTAAGAGAGAGAATTAAATTCTAAAAATAAATTAATTGTAAATGTGAATCTCCTTGTGGATATGGGAACAGCTGTGAATTCTTTATCAGGGAATGGCAGCATCAGGTTTCTCCTTTTCTGGTTCCTTGCTACCATCTTGCTCAGCCTTTTCACTGGTAGACTGTTTGCTGTTTGAATTGGGGTTAATTTGGGAAGCCACTAAGGCACGCTTGATGATGAAGGCAGCTGCCACGGAATATGCCACTGTGGCAAGAAAGGCGAGCACAAGGGAAACGATGCCCATGGTGGCAGTTGAACCCATACTCATTCCAGCTAAAAGTTGGCCATCCAGAATAATTAGAGCCGCTACAAGCATGATGGCTGGAATGAAAAAAATGCATTTTATGATTTTCTCTACACTTAAAATTGATATGCAGTATAAAAAATACAATACAAAGTTGCACACTTACTTGAAATGAAAGACAGAGAGGGCGCAGTGACTGCCGCAAAGCAGATAGGTTTGGCAAGCTTCTTCAGGATGTTGAGCACGAGAAAAATAATGCCAGCCACAAAACTCAGGCCAAGGAACAGCCCCGCCACTATGCCCACTCTCTGGATAGTCTTGATCGTATCTGGAAAGTGGAATCATTTAATATTTATTCATTTGATGAGATATCGGCGCTTCTGATTGGTCGAAAAATTTCTTTGATACCTGCATCAATAAAATTTTTGCCGGATCTACTTTTCTCAACTGTTCTGATCTAACACTATTTATAGAACGGGAATTTCCAAGATAAACACTGTCAAGAAAAGTAAAGTTGTGTCTGTTTTATTGTCAGCAAACAAAATGCAACCTTGTGAATATAAAAAATTGAAAGTTTAACCTTCAAAAATAAACAAAACACATTATTTGATTCACGACATAGAAAATTAAGCGTCTTCTCACGATTTCGTCTGCTTGAGATCAATCAACATTGCATTTAGGCCTACAGCGAGGCTGGCTGTTCCTTTTCCAGGAATATTATAACGAACATATAGGCCTATAAACTTTCAAGGTAACACTGCTGTTCAAATTTGGTAACGATAATTTTTAAATTTACACACGTACATGATCGGTCATCAGAATAAGCGTCGTAAAGAAAAGCTATGAGTGATGCATCAACTCCTTCTGCGCATTCCAAGCGGCTAATATACCATTTAAGTACATCACTGGCTATCTAGTTACCACAACGTTTACAAAAGTCGCTTATACATACTATTCTCTGTCGACATATCAGCTATTTTCATCCACGATCGCCTTTCCTTGGATGGTTATGTCAAGTTGCATATTCCAGCGATCTCACATGAAAACTAGTTTTATTACGAGTTTTTCTGCACAGTGAATAATATCACAAGCTATCGCATGTATTTTCCTTTCGTTTTCAATTCAGCCGGTTCAGATTTTAACTCACTATTTGTGTTTAATCCTTTAATTCAGCTCAATAGCTCTGCATCAGCTGAGTATGAGGCGCCGTTTTAATATTTTTGAGGTATTTTCTGATATCAAAAAATAAATATTTGATATCAATAATTCGAATTTTTGATATCAGAAAATAATTCTTGATATCAAAAATTAATTCTTGATATCAAAAAATCTATTTTGTGATATCAGAAAATCATTTTTTGATATCAGAAATTCGAATTCTTGATATCAAAAAATGATTTTCTGATATCACAAAATAGATTTTTTGATATCAAGAATTAAAGTTGATTTTTTGATATCAAAAAATTGAATTCTTGATATCAGAAAATCATTTTTTGATATCAAAAAATCGAATTCTTGATATCACAAAATCATTTTTTGATATCAAAAAATCATTTACATTTTCTGATATCAGAAAATCTATTTTTTGATATCAGAAAATAAGACTTACATAAAATTACTATCAACTTAATGAATGCTCCCTGTAATGCAACTTTTGAAATTTGTAAGAAAAGGTGTTTCAAGCCTGTAGATATCTCTTAAGAATAATAATGAATGCCTTATTTTAAACCTGGTTTCCTTCTGGCAAGTTTTGCCACGTATACAATGATCAACACTGCTTTTTTTGCGATTTGCTGTGAATATTGAAAAATGATGGCCTCGCATAATATAAAGAGCTATACAGGCGTACAGTTAGCGCTTTCAATACATAAGACCAGAATTATCAAGAACACTTATTAAATTTTACATTCAAATAAATAAAAGACAAAAAATATTTAAATGCAAATCTGGCTCTGTAGTTCGGAAATTTAATTTTGGATCAAGGGAGTATTCATTAAATAGGTGAAATTTATTCGCCATTTTCTTTGAATTTCTGATATCAGAAAATATAATTCTTGATATCAAAAAATCAGTTTCAATTTCTGATATCAAAAAATCATTTTCTGATATCAAAAAATCGAATTTCTGATATCAGAAAATGATTTTTTGATATCAGAAAATCGATTTTTTGATATCAGAAAATGGATCGTATTTTCTGATATCAAGAATTCGAATTTATGATATCAAAAAATCATTTCCTGATATCAGAAATTCGAATTCTTGATATCAAAAAATCATTTTCTGATATCAGAAAATACCTCAAAAATATTAAAACGGCGCCCCATAGCTGAGGCGCATCCATTTTGAATATTGTTGCTGTTGTTGTTTTGTATTCATACGCACCGCTTCATTTACATTATTTACATTTTTGATCAATGACACATCACATTTTTTTATTTGAAAATGTTTTATTAAATGATAAGAAATGAAGATAATAATTTTTCTATTGATCGACGTATCAAAGAAAAAATTGACCGGAAAACTTTTTCATCAATGCGCTACGCGCATTGATGAAGTTTTCCGGTCAATTTTTTCTTTGATACGTCGATCAATAGAAAAATTATTATCTTCATTTCTTAAATCAATCAACAGTGTCAGATCATTTTAGTACTTTGATATGATTCAATGCCAATATTAAGAACGATAATTCTTATTTGGATAATTTATTATGACTGGTAAAATATTGAATGAGTATACTCAAATCGTAAGTAAACCCCACTCAGCAAGTTTGGTATAACGTTTTTGAGTCAGTCTTGGGTTTTGGGAGTTGATTTTAATCAACTCTCCTATGCAGTTACTCTGACAGACCGAAAGTGAAACTGTTTGGACCAAAGCACCAGAGACATAAATAACATGTTATTTATGTCTCTGAAAGCACAAATCATCGCCGCTGACAAGACTTAGTTCTTGAGAATAATTGATAAATTCGAAATAATGTCTGCTTAAGCATTGTTTTTCAAGGAAACTTATTTATAAATACCTTGAAAATAGTCAGATTTTAAATGGTACGAACAATTTAGATATTTTTTGTAGTTGTATGTATTCTTGCGCCAGAGTTCAATATAGTCTCGTTCAACTCGACGCTCGGCTGTCTCCGCAAATCTCCGACAAGCAGAGAGTCTCTCTTGCTTGTCTGAGATTAACGGCGACAGCCGAGCGTTTTGCCTAACGAGACGAGGGTTCAATATTGCTTGGATCCATAAATTTTCCAGAAATATTTCTATCACTGATACATACACAGCAAAATGTGCCACATACGTTTCACATACGTTAAACATGTGTAATACGTATGTGACCTCTCGTACGTTTAACTTGATTTAAGTACCACGTGTGTTTAACGTACGTTAATGAACATATGTGAAACGTATGTTGCACAATTAGCTGTGTAGTTTGAATTTATTCTAATATCTTTAAATTCATATTGGGTTTTATCAACATTCTTGTGTCGAAAAAGTTCGAAAATTCATATTATAAAAATGTGCGTAATTCAAATACAGATTAGAAACTACCTGTACTTGTCATTCAAAATAACATATCATTGATTTTAAAATAAATAAACATCGATAAAATCAACTCCCGTCAGTTCTTCGGTACTTTGTTTTTTAACAGGGCAACTCCGATCAATCCGCAGCACAGAAATGCGAAATGCTTTAAACGTCTTTGAACATACTACTGTAGTAAATTAGGAACACCATAATTTATGTCGGTGTTGTGCATAGTAACAGGAAATTTGATTTCTTTAATTTCTGGTTATTTTGGTTCTTTTGAACTAAGAAAATTGGTCATTAAAGATGACAGTTTAAACCTATTAGATACACCCCCTGTGCCTGAAACTCCTAAAAAGAATTTAATGAAACTTCGTCGTAAATAAGAACACAATGTGTACAGTGTATATATATACATGTTATAGCTGGGATTCTTTTTCCTTTTTTCTTGGAATTTTGTCACTTTTCATTATAGATAAAATGCGAAACGTATTGACTGCACAGCTCCACTTATAACAAAATTCTAAGTGGTTGTGTGTAGATGTGCATATTCTCAGGTAATTTCAAATCCTTTTTCGTAAATTTTGCACTAACTAGTTTACTCAGTATGAAATACTAAGTATACCGCTAAAATACTTTTTTTTTTTTTTAGCAATTATCCTCATTCAATTTCAAGAAACTTAATTGTAGACAGGGAATCTTAATTTCCATATTTTTCCTGGAGTTTTGCCCCTTCTAATCTTACAGAAGCCAGGCCAATATCGAACATATTAATACATGTATATGATCACATTTGTCAAATGTGTCAAAGTAACGAAGAAACTATCGTGCATCTTTTTTGGGACTGTTTACATGTCCAAAATCTTTTAAGCCACTTTATATCAATATGTGACAGAAAAGGTTTACATATTACATTAGAAGAAAAATGATTTATATTAGTAACCCCTAATTCAATTTATTTGGGTATAATTTTTCATATAATCAAATCTTACATATACAGGAAAAGATGTCTACAGGAAAACTTATCAATCCATGAACTTCTGATTGATCTCAAAACCCATATAACTACACTTAAATACACTGCAACAAAACAAGGCAAATATAATAATTTCTTAAACCAATGGACTGACTGGCTTTTTCTCATGTACATGTAGATCCTGACCATTGACATATTTACATAAGGCACGATTTATATATACCTTGTCTGAATACAACAACTCGGCAGTAAATATTTTGATTACGCCTAATTATTAATAAAATATTTCTGACATGATACATGTATCCTCATAATTCCCTCACTCTCTCCCCCCACTCTCCATTTCCTACTGTCCCTCATTTTCTCTCCCTTAAATTTGTTGAAATTGATCCTGTCAACAGACTTTTCAATTGTGCTAAATATACTTACATGTATATATACATTGTATGATATATTGTATGTGCAAATGAAATTAATATCATAATAAAAAAAAAATCACATTTGTCAGCACAACTGCTCTTTAACCACCGTAGAATTACATAAAGCGTTTTAAAAAGTATTTATGTGCTTTTACATGTAGAAAGTTTTGATGTGAACATTTTCTGGGAGTTGTACCCCTATCATTATCTGCATGGGGCGCAATTTTTACTTGATTTTTTCTTTATTCGAAGTTATTAAATGCATGTACATTTAAATCATCAACGAGGTAGAGGACCGGTATTTCCATATATTATACAACAGCGTCAATTATATCGCTAAAAATGTACAAGTTTCCTTTCAGAGTCTTAGATATGCAAAGAGTGTATGTAAAATAAATCAAAAACACAAATAAAACCCATTTTCTATTCGTTAGTGAATTCAGACATTTTATAATGAAGATTTAATATTTATTGTGTTTATATTCTTGTAGAGAATGTAATCTTATTTTTATTCACGTAGTCAGAAAATACCAGGAGTTTTGAAATACCATGAAATGCATTTATATTTAAGACGGTAAAATCTGAAACGAAAACTTATTGATATGAGTCATTTAGAGAATTCCTCGAACTATTTTGTGTGTTCACCTGCATTACACATACAATTCTTTATGTCCGATATTTGGCATGTATTATGTATGAATTCGTAGTTTCGTATAATACAGGAAATCGTATGCGATTGGTTCCCACAGATAAATGATTCTACTGTTTACAGTTGTCTGGATCTCATTGATTAGCAATTTTCAAATGTTAATTTTATGTTGTATCCATAAGATATTGAGCTTTATGAGTAAATACTAGTAATCACACTAAAATTCAAAAATAATTTTCAAAATATGAATAATTCGATTCTTCAAGATTGAAAAAGAGGTCACAATTGAATTTTAAGGATATTGGGCGCATAGTCAACAAAATACTCATCAAATCTATCTTATCTACCTTAATCAGATTGAAAAATATATTTCTACACAGATAAAACTACTGTATAGTAAAGAAAGTTCCAAATATTTCAGCTTTAAAATTTGATTTGTTTTCTTAACTTTTTCTTTATACTTAGCTCTCGTTTTAAAGGAGATTGAATAAGTCTAAAAATGGCCACAACCATCCAACCCTCTTAAAAAAGAACTTACCGGCATCGACGTATCCGGTAGTTTCCGAGTTTACGCAGTCGCTGGTCGACAGTGAGGTGGTGCTAGTGCCGAATATACTGGTGATGGTGGTAGTGGTATCCACGATGTAACAGGTGGTGAACAGCCCGATGTTAGCCTTGATCACGGCCACGATGGTGGCGGGGGTACCACTTACAGTGGTAGAGGTGGTAGTAGTGGTGGCGTAGTCGATCCAGTTCTCACCCAGTAAACCAGCCACGCCTACGCCGAACGACGTCGCCATTAAACCAATGCCGACAGCCAGCAAAACGACGATCAGGAGCTGAGTTTTCTCCATTTTATCCGTCCTCCCTTTTTTTTTTTAATTAAACCGAATTCCTGTAATTTAAAGTGTCTTACTTTCGCCCTTTGACCTCAAGTAGTGTCGCCAATGATGACGTGACTTTTATGAAATGAAAACAATAAAATTACGATTGTTTTTGACAATTAATGATAAGTGATGTTTTCAAAGACAATGCATGTAACACAACAACCAGCCGGTGTTGGAAGCACAAAATCCGCCTTATATATGGATAAGTTGCTGGCTATGTTTTAAATTTGTATTAATTTCTCAATAGAAATTCGACGGTGACAACCCCAAACAGTCATTTTATTATTAACTTAACAAAGGCGATACACAATGGAGGGGTCCTATCTTCCTAATAAGATTAGTCAGTTAGTAGGTGACCTTTACTGTCCTTTGCAGCAACTGGACAGGTGCGAATAAACCCCCTTAATTTGGTGGACGTGTACTATACATATAACAATAATAATAAATATTCATAGAATAAATTGATATCTGTTTGCATACTGGTACGTTGAAATTACTGAGTTTACACGCTGAAAAAAGATGTATACACGAGGAGTAAATATTATCTCTCAATTATTCTAAATAACAATCTATACTACTTTATTAAAATAATAGACTTGAATTTTTGGTCTTTAATACCGAGAAATCGGAAGAATACTGTCTTTTGTTTTATATATTTTAAACATCATTGGTACTTGAAGATTACCAATTTGTTTTTATTTTTTTTCAGTTCATCTTCGCTAATTAATAATCAACAAAAAAATCCTCAAAAAATCCCGGAAATCACCTGGATTTTTTGGATTTTACCATCTTGCGCTTGCGCAATACATTCACGCTAACGGGATCTTTAGTTTATGTTTTCATAATATCACATCTACATGAATAAACTCAGAAATTATAATACAAATACGGGTAAATTTTCGTTGGATATTTGCTATATATTCTGTTCATATATATTAATCATTTCTTTTGAGAGAAAGTATAAAATAACAAATATACATTTCAACTAAGTACTTACTTTTGTCTTCGTGATGATGCAAAAAAGTTACATTAAATTTGTTAGGAGAGTGAAGATAGAATATGGTTTATCGTAAAAATTTAATAATGTCCTACGGACCCAGTTTTACAAAGAAAATACGTGTACGTTGGTGAAAAGGTGTTGAATTCTTCCATTCTATGGATTAAAATTTTTAATTGAAAGGTATTTGCAGTCTCAAAAAGGTTTGTTGTGATGAATTTGACTGTTATTTTCAAGGCAACTTCATTAACTTTCTCCAAAATCGTTCCGGAGCGATTCTGCAATTTTCTGCTACATTACGAGGGAGGCATTCTAACTGTGGTGAGGACCTTTCCCGAGACACGGTTAGATTATTCAAACTAAGGAAATTGTAGTGAAATTAATAGCATTATTGTAGGCTTATCGTACCTATTTCGTAAATGTCCGATATGCAATGTCAACCCGTGCACTAGTTTGATTTATAGTAACACTATTTATTAAAAGAAGAAGCATAGTTTAAAAATTTTAAGATGAGAAAGAAAATTGGATACAATTTTCTGAAAATAAAATTGATGCTCTGTAACTATATAAATATGAAAGAACTCATTTTATTGTTTATTTTTGGTTGGTAAAAAAAAAAAATTCAACTTGAATTCAACATTAATCCTGTTATCACTTCGTTGTCATTAGAGATTTTATAGACGATAACAGGAAATGAAGTTTACAATGTTTGCAAGGCCCTTTATTCGAGGATGAGGGTGTAACCCTTCACCATTTTTTCTAGAGAAAATACTATTTAAAGGAAAAGTTTACAACACATGTCTTTTTAACCCAAACTGTCAATCTGTTTTAATGTGAATTAGTTGTATGTAAACGGTTTTTCATAAATCCACATGGTATATATCACAGAAATCATTTTTCAAATCAATTTAAAACACAATGATAATGATGACAAATGTACATAAATGAAATATAATTTCGTTGCTACATTCAGATGCAGACCTTATCATAAGGTATGACAAAATTTGTAGATCAAATAGGTAAGTTTGTAAACAACGGAGGCTGGTTTTTCATCAACATTAAGGTATGTCCTATTGTAGAGACAATCAAAAAACTTGCTCTATGAAAACTGCGCGTGAATAACAATTTTAAATCTTCTCTTTGTTGCTCTCTAGTGCCATTTCTGTGATCTCGGCCTTTTGATTGGTCGGCGGCGATTGGGACGTCTTGGCGGAAGCCAGGGCGTGTTTGATGACGAGGACGGCAGCCGTCGTGTAGACAGCCGCCGACAGGAAGGCGAAAACGGTGGCGACGTAGCCCAGTTTGGCGGTGTCGCCCATAGACATCCCGCTGATCAGCTGGTCATTCAGCACCAACACGGCGGCCAGAAGCATCACAGCTGAAATGAAATGAAATGAATGAATGAATGAACGAACGAATAAATAAATAAATAAATTAATTAATTGATAAATTATTATATGAAATTATTTATGACAAATAATCAAATTGATTTAAATGTTCAAGATCACAAAAAGATTTGCCGTCTAATTTTGTACATGATACTAGTAATTTTTTTCAATGATTTCTATTAAACTTAACAGAAGTATGAGATGGTTGTGAATGGATCAAAAGAGCACACAGGGGACTCCACTGTATACTTACTTGCCACGAAGGCCAGTATGGCGGGGGCCAGAGAAAGGAAACAGATGGGTTTGGGGAGCTTCTTGATGATGACCAGGACCAGCACTGGGAAGCCTGCCAGCAGGGACAGGCCAATCATCACCGCCGCGGCTATGGCCACCTTCTGTATCACTCGTACTGTATCTGTAGGAACCAAACAAAGACTTCTCTATTAAACAATTGGACACCTGCTTATACTCACACATACTGCAGTTCTACTGAATTAAATTGAATTAAACACTGTTCTGTATAATCATGCTAGGTCCAAGTGGCTTGGAATGTACAGTAGTTGCGTAAAAAAATCCAGATATAACCATTTTAACAAGAGCTTGGACTTTGGGTAGTTGTGTTAAACAGCAATGTGACGTATGTCTGTCTATTTCATTGTCAGCCACTCAGCCATGGCTCTCTGAAATCAACAAGATTTGTCTGGCTTTTGAGCTAAGACTACGCAACCGGTGCATATTTCGCTTGAAACCGCGTCATTTTTAACTTGCTTTGACGCAAGAAATAGATATCAACGTCCTACTGAAAGTCCAAGGTCTTGTTAAAATGGTTCTATATATATATATCAAACGCTATTTCCTAGAGATCATATAATTTCTACTTTTGTTGAATAGTATCTTCCCTGAGAGATGAGATGTTATCCTTTAGAATTAATATCCAATGGGAAAATAGTAATTTCTAAGGGATAAATATTTCCCAAATTAATTTGATTTCGACGGATGTTTATCCTTCAAGAAAAGTTCTCGGTTCTCAAAACTCTATTGAAGTTATGTTAAAATTCTATCGGATTTTAAATATATCTATAGGAAGTATAAACTTAATTTCCTATTTAGGAAGAAACATTTCCCCGTAAGGTTACATTATTACAAAAATAAATAGCTAATATGACTGGTTAGTTGCATCAATCATAAAAGTGGTTAAGATGGTGTGGGTCACCTCCATATTGTGACCTACTTCCGATCAAATGACACAATAAACTTTAGCATAATTTTCTTAACTTTTTATTACCCAAATTGTTACCAAAAAGCGTAGCGCACTTGGTAAGTTAAGAGTTCGAATCCCTCTGGGGCCTTTAAAATCTTTACCTTTCCAGAAAATTTTAAAACAATATTTTTTGTCAAATATCGTAATTTTGAATATTTTAAAACGGTGAAAGTATTTTGATTATAATATACTTTTATCCACATGAATACCGACAGGTGTTCCAAGCCACCTTAAAACACTTCCAGCAATGGTCTATAATTTAACCTTTTGTTTTTTTTATTTTTTTTGGGGGGGGGAGAAAAAAAATACCCGGGACTTTAACACGATCGTCTCACCGGCACAGAGCTACAATGTTTATATATGTTGAGCTGTATTCTGACTTAACTGCTGCTACCCAAAACACACACCATAATTACGACGTTAATGATCAAATAAATTTTAACTAATGATGGTCTCGCAATTTTTTTAATTGTGCCGATTTGGTATTACATACTCTACAATATAAAAGTATATGAAATTCTGATGCAACCAGCTATTAAAATAATTAGTTGGTTAAAAAAAAACAACAACAAAACGAAACAATAATAATTTTCATCAATAAATTATCATTAATAATATTATTATTATTATTATTATTTTTCCAAAGATCTGCACAAACCAGATTTTAAAAAACATATATATTGATATTTTGATCTTGCGACTATATCATCAATTTAGCGTAAGAAATTGTTGTTATAAGAATGTTTGTCTACACTATGTTTTATAAAGTAGAAACAATTAAAAATATTGAAGCAATATGAAATGACAAAATTACATGGAGGCTTTTATTGTATTAGAACACTTTTTTTTAAAAACGACATATCTTTAAGGGAAATGAATAGCAGACACACACATGGCGGTTAATAAAATAAAATTATTGTTGTGTTCAGCAAAAATATTAAAACTAATTGTAGAAGATTCAATATGGGAAAAGGCAGGTTATCATTTATTATTTACATGTGTTTAATTTATAAAGCAGCGGATATAGTATTATGAAAAAATATATCTTTTTAATAAAAGAAAATGTAGGTTCACATTCCCCCTTAGTTTTATCCCTAACAAACGGGTCTCTATTTACCTTTCAGATTAAATTAGTTTACAAATTTAGTGGTAAGTATTTCATATTTCAAGTTTTTAATAAAACTCCTTTGTCCGCTTGCTTTAACAGAGAATTAGGTCATCCTCTCTAACATGAAAGGTGTTTAATGCGGTCACTTCAGTCTTTGAGTTCATCCACTTGTAGGTGAAAAGACAACACTCCAAAACCTCACATAGTTGGTTACTTAATTAAAAGATATAAAAGTGTTACATTAACTTTGGCAGTAAACTTTTGATAAAAGTTGAAAGCGTAGTCAATGAGCTAAAAAAAATCCAGTGATGCATTCCCGCATATTGTACATTTGTATTGCTGGATGCCGGACATGCGCGCCAGAATCATGACACATATACCCAGGTATTTTAATCCTAGAAATTAAAACAGCCGGACTATTTTTACAAGGGATTTGGAAAAGAGGATAATTCAAAATCGGTCAATTTACAAACTTTTAAATATAGCTTTCTTAAAAAAATACCCTCATGATCTTTAACAGTTTGAAATACCCTGAACCATATCTCTTAAAAGATCTCCTTAACATGTGTAAATCTTTCATTATTTAACGTAATTCTAAATAAAAACAAGATTAGCGTTTGCATTTTAACCTGCCATATTTCAATTGTTGGACACAATGCGTACATGATTTTCGCTGTCTTGTTTACATATTAACACGGTATATGTATACCAACTTTTAGGCCGATCCTATCTGTGACCTCCTTTTTGCATAGACTAATTAAATTTAAACGACCCTAAAGACGTAACAACCGCAAAAATATGTGGTGACCACCGCCAAATGTGGTTGCCTCGTTTGGGAGGCTATGCAAACCATGCTACCGCTGTAGAAGGGAATATTGTAGGTTAAAGTTCTAAAGTCGTGTGTAAGAGGGCTGATTTGAACTGAATTTAAACTTTAAAAACATAGAAAGTTAAATTTCATGCCAAAAAAGCACATTGAGACCGTCTAAATAAATATAAAGTATTTGAATATTAATTATTTGATTTATACCCAGTACCCTTGATCCGTCTTTGAGATAATATCCTTGATAGCCAGTGTGACATTATTATCACAGAGACATAATTACCAACATAAGCCATGTTTTATCTTTTTATGAATATTTATGTTATTGTTTTTACCACCTTCTGGAGCAACATTATTGGTCCTCCCACAAATTGAAGCTATATGTCATTCAGTCCACTGAGTAGTGACTTAAATGTGACCAAGTGACATGTTGACTGTACGACACAGGTTTATTTCGTGTTCGAGGCGTATTATTCATCGAAATAAACAATAAAATCAAGTATAATATTATATACATATATTTACATTTTCCGGTGTCTTTGCCTGTGATAACACTACGTATCGATTTTGTACTATATAACCCATAATACAAATGACGCCAAATCGAGGCGCCAGCGGAGTTTGCTTATTAATATTTAAATATATAATCGTACGATGGCTTAAAATTATATAAATATAAGTAATAAGGAATCATTCTTTGGATATTATGAGATGATAATTTCGGTCGGGGTGTGATCAAATCTATCATAAAGCCCTTCGGGCTTTATTGGATTTGATCACACCCCGACCGAAATTATCACCTCATAATACTCAAAGAATGATTCCTTATTCCTTATGTAAGTAGTTTCTTTCCCAAGACTGTTATCTGACAGCGTAGCGCAGTGGGTTAGAGGGTTCACTACGGATCTGTAGGTCAAAAATCCAGCTGGGGCTTTAAAAATTTTTACTTTCCGAATTTTTAAAACGTATTTTCAAAAGTAGAATTTTAAATTCATTTTATGCAACGTGATCACGTTTTTGTCTACACGGTTTTATTTGGAAGAAGTTTTTATAGTCAATATTTGTCTTGTGGTGTTAAGACTCTCATGGTTGTGAAGCCCCATTTATACGATATGTCAATTGAGTCCTCCTTTCATCAATGATATTTTATGTCAGACTTGACGGAATTTGAAGTTTTGACCTATTTGACCTAGAAAAACAATGGACACCGTAAAGAGGGAATGTTACGAGAATATGATTGAAAACAATGATATTTAGATTGTAAATAAAATAGATGAGCTTCCACCTTAGGTTTAGAATATATGTTTGATGATCTAAGTTCAGATCGATCTAAATATATAAATAAGATGAAGATGATTAATGAGGATAATCGTGTTCAAAAATCCAGACCTGTAAACTTATAAATCCGAATATGCAATCGTGAAGGTGTGTATGCCTGAGTATATAAAACTCAGGCATAAACACTATAGAGTTGACCATGCAGGCTTTTTCTACAGATGCACAAATGCAGCTGTAAAAAGCTGATTGTTATTTACATGTTACTTGCCACTATAATTCACACTTATCACTTGTAGTCTCTGCATTGATATCTCCGTTTTCTGAAATAGCACGGTTGACATGTTACAAATCGACAAATGTACATGTAAAGTCTACAAGTTTGTCGAATTTTGACATGACCATATATGAAAACAGTGACGTCACCGATAGAAAAGGCTAGCTGCAGGTAAAGACATGCCGTAATCGCCGGAGGGACGGAATAAATAAAAAAAATATTAGGTTGACCTAGAAGCATAGAGAAATAAGATATTATGCATTTCTTTTAACCCTTATCGTATAATACCATGAGAATTATATTACAGAAATTAGCGGATTCGTCACATCGGCAACGATTTTTATATACATGAACCTCTTCCTGTTTGGTTCAGTTTCAATCATACCTCAATAATTTTTCTAAAGATAATACCGGTATTTTCTATAGAAAAAAGTATCATTCATTAAAAGCTTATTGCAACAGTTTAGCTGAATATTCTGTTTATTTTCGTCCATTCCGGCGATTACGGCATGCCTTTTCCCGCAGCAAGACAGTTGCCATAACTTGTAGACTTTACATTTGTCAATTTGTATCGTGTCAGAGTCAGATGTGCTATTGCCGATTCTGATGATACAAATGCAAAAACTACGGATTGAAAGTGTGCATAGTTCAAAGTTTCATTAACTAATGAAAACGACAAAGCTGCAAAATGCATGAGCATCATACGAAGGAACTAAATCAAATCTTACGTGTGTTTATACCCGAGTTTTATAGGTTACACGATCAGAATTACACATTTTTATACTCAGGTTCACACACCAATACGATTAGATATTCAGATTTACAAGTTTGCATGTCTGGATTTTTGAACACGATTACCGTCCATAGATGATTTGATGCAAAATGTTGAATATCTTCAAACAAAATTTAATGTCGTTTTTGTACAAATTTTAAAATAGTTTCCTGTATCAGCATTTCGTATCCAATTTCTGTTTACAAACTTATCTTAAGAGACCGATTAACTATAATGGCAAAAAATGTATAGGAAAAGTGTAGCAAAATTTAGCAATTCTTCTCATTCGTTTAAAATTGCAAAAGGCAGACATAAAAATATAACAAGGAGTCAGAGGTTTTGTAATAGGTGTCAACAAAGCAATACAGAGGATGACATGTGCTTCGTTTTATTTTGAAATGTCCATTTTATGAGGAATTCAGAAACAAATATATTAAAGCTGCCTGCCGTCCGATTTTCCCGCTATTACAGTACAATGTATCAAATAAATTTCCATACAAATCAATTATCCTAAAAAGTTATAGACCTTCGTCTATTTACACCAGCAGAATCGGGCACCTTCGTGCTTTCAAAATCAGAAATATTCAAAGTAAATAAAAGTAATTGAGGGCATACAAAAAAACCCAAACCAAACTGCATCATGGGGATGTTTAGAAAAGGGAACCGTTTGGTTTCGTCCCCGAATGTTTGGGTTTATTCAATCCGCATGTTATGCATCGATTGTAAACAAAGCAAACTTGAGAAATATCAGTGAACAAAATGTACATACTAGGTTAATTTTTGATTTGCTAAAACATTATGATCTTTATTTATAGCGATGTCAAAGTCGTAATACAAACATAGCTGCTTCAACAGCAGGGTGAGATTTAATAGAGAGGTTGAGATTTCAAACGTGTACGGGTACGTGTACGTGAACTAGGGGAACCACCTAAATTCTTCGCGAATTACGTCATCAGTTTTTGTGACGACATGGTTTCTACACGTTCTCTAAACTTGTAGAGTGTCGTCTACACGTAAGTACAAACGTGTAGCTTTTTACAACAAATAAAATCTTTTTGATGAGTGAATGTATTCTTGTGATACATTATATAGATTTTTAAGCTTCATTTGCATGAAAATTGATAAGAAATTTACCATTTTTTTGGA
This sequence comes from Magallana gigas, assembly GCF_963853765.1. NCBI lineage: Eukaryota > Metazoa > Mollusca > Bivalvia > Ostreida > Ostreidae > Magallana > Magallana gigas. The sequence continues at coordinate 26,070,688 of NC_088857.1, read as the reverse complement.
ATTAACTAAATAAATTCATGTTACAAAACTGCGTCGATTTACGTACACGTTTATATCTTACAAGTCAAGAAATCTAAACTGATAAATTACAAAAAACGTGTACGTGTACGTGTAGTTTTAACACACGTACGCGTACCCGTACACGTTTAAAATCTCAACCTCTCTAATATGAGGCTAAATGACGCAGTACCCTTTTGTGTCGTTTGTTTTGAAAACAAATTTTGTACGTCATTTTTTCATTGAAATATGACTTAACTGTTCTGGAAAACAACTGCAATGTCTTTTATAATGCACATACTTAGCATAACCATTGTTTAAATGCGTTCACAATATTTGATATAAATTCGGATCAAGAAGCTAAAAGCGCTTGTACTATGTAAAACCCATTGTGTTCATACTAGTTAAGTTACTTAGTGTAGATGACACAAAATAATTTTTAAATAATTTAGGAAAATTTCTACTGCAAACTGTGCAATTAAGAAGTTTGTCATTGTACCATTTTGTAAAACATTCATTGTTCTTTATCTGTCCACTCATCAACAGTACACCTCATATATAGGATGTTTATATAATGTTTTGTATTCTGCTGAGTTGTATAACTTAAAGGAAATTAAAATAAATTGAATTGAATTGGGATTTGATGTTGCTTTAGATATCAACAACAACAAAATAAGTAGCGGGACTTCAAAATATAAATCAAAGCTCACTTAAAGAGGTTCATATTTCTCTGCTTTTGAGTTCATCTAAAGTCTGAAAATTCATCATCATGTATAATTTCTAATCATATATATAGCTATTTAGATGTACGACTATTTAGATTCTACAATGCAATAGTAGCTGTAAATAAATCAACCCTGGCAAAATAATTCATTATCATACATGTTTAAGGTACTACTGTATACCGGTTTATTTTCGCCCCGTGTAATTTTCGCCCTTCGACACTTTCAAACAGTTTCGCCCGTCAAAATTATTTCCGTCACCAGTTCAACACATAACAACTACGTAAGACATAATATATTTCTATAATTTGTTATCAAAGTTATATTTTTCAATGTATGCTGTAAGCGAACTAGTTTGTTGGTGTGCCTTTGATAAGTAGAAATCTGCCAAGTATAAATGCTCTCTTTGTAGTTTGATCAGGACAGACCACAATAAAAGACCAATTACATCGGTTTGTCAAAGACCAATCTGAATTTGACAAATCAAACCCTGAGTAAACATCATCCTATCTGTTTGAGAAGAACTAGGAAGGTATAGGAAAATTTTCGAATTAATGGCAAAGCTATCTGGATTATTTCTATACTAAATGACAGTTTATAAATAAAGAACATCGCGCCTTAATTGTAAGTTAGACCTGATGGGTAATACGTTGATCATCTAGCCTCCATATGACGTTAACAGCGTTATCTGAAGTACTGTAAAAATGGTAATTTACGCGTGGGGGACACTGGTTACGCTTAGATCAACGTAAAATACCCCGTGCGTGTATGTAAAAAAATCAAAACTTTAGAGTAGGAGATCAAGCACACGCATACTTAATACTCATGCGCGTTGTTTGACAGTAGAAAACGCGTACTACCATAAACCAAAGTAAATAACCACTTTAACAGTATTTTAAACGAACCGACAATGATTAAAATTACCTGTGATTTTAAGCGTGCATGAAATTGTTTTATTAAACATATTAAAGCATATCATTTTGCGGTAGCTGCTAGACTTATAAGCGTCCAATGTGAACAAACCTGCGCTGATATATCCGGTGGAGTCCGAGTCTACACAGGCGTTGGTGTTGAGGAAAGTGGTAGAAGTACCGAGAAAAGTGGTCACAGTGGTAGTGGTGTCGATGTTATAACAAGTGGTGTATAGACCAATATTGGCGGTAGCCACTGCGACCACTGTGGCAGGATTACCCAGGTAGGTGGTCGAGACAGTGGTAGAGTAAGCATAGTAAATCCAGTTGCCTTCTAGCAGACTCTTGATGCCAGTACCCAGTGACACAGTCATGAAGGCTATTCCACAACTCACTAAAACAATGGTCAGAATATGTAGTTTATCCATTTTTTGCGATTTTGTTTTTCAAAGCAAGACAAAAATACGCATCTGTTAAATATATATGTGCATTTACATGTGCCCTATGTTTTCAAAGACACGTTAAAATCTCCACTGAGTTTTTTAATTGCAGGTGTCTGATTTTTATTTTGATGTTATCATAAAGAATCATAGAGTTCTATTCAATTCTATGGCGACATATCCAACACACATATATCTTAACTCATGTAATTCCGTATGTACACACTCAGATACTTTGACTGCAAACACTCCATGAAAAGTTAATCTACCATTATTTTGTATCTGAAATCTTCAGATTTAGTAATGACTTAAATAAATGTGTAATCTGTTCTTATCACAACATTAGGAACTCTCCTTTTTTTAAGAAGAAATTCCAATATTGAAAAGAGTTTTACCAAAAACACTAGACTATCAAATGGACCACAGATTTCCATACGAGTAGGATTTAACGAACCCTACAATAAAGACTGTCAACTATAGATAAGTATATTCAATATTTGTTTACATTCCTTAACATTAAAGCGAATTTTGAAAGATGTTTTTCGGATTTTCTTAGACATAAAGAATGAAGAAGTTTTCAGATTTAAGGTTCAGATTTGAGGTTTAAGACCGGTTTGGAGATAAATTTGTTATGCTTGTACGGATCTTAGTTTGTATACAACAGTCGATTTAAGTAATTTCATAAAACTATGCTCGAAATTTGTACAGCACTTAAATAATAACAATTCATTTCTGGAACAAAAATAATTTTTCAATGATCTAAACTAAATCTGTTTTTAATTGTACAGATGTTGCTCTCAGTGGCGACGCCTTTTTTATGACAGGCCGATCTCTGTCCGACGGTTAACATGAAAAAAAAAGTTCTATGAAGGGTTCGTTGCAAACTAACGCCGGGGAGTCTGAAGAACAAACGACACATACTGCTTTATAATTGTAATGTTAATTTGAATTTTTCGATGCATATTCAAATTTATAATTTTTTGTACTGATTATTATAAATGTCTAATATCCTGGATTGACATTCTATAATCTTATATACATATGTTTAAAATCTCGAGATGTACGTCCATGATGATCTTACTTAAATTTACATCTATCGAGTATGATTCCCTCTATTTCTTACGGAAACTTATAGTTAATTCATAGCTCTATAGAACAGTTGTAGAACTAAAATCTACAGGCTCCGTTTATCGATTGGTCGAAAACTACAGCTACCTAAGAAAAAATCACAGACTGCACGAAAAAATGATGATGATCAGACTCAATTTTCCATATAAGATGGTTTGGCTGTTTCTTTTAGCTAACGTGTTAACAGTTATTCAGTGAGTTTTACTTACGTTGTACTTTTTACAATGAATTTATAAATTTGATGAAAGAAAAATGTAAATATAAACTAGACAACATTGAAATGGTGACCATCTCAAAGGACCCCGCTTACAAAGTAGACAATATGATGAAAAGAATTTCAGAGAATTTTGCTTTGACATTGACCTAAAACTTCAAAATTTTCTACCTGACATAGAACGTCTAATTCAATCTCATTACCCAAAAAGCTCTGTTTAACTTTAAGTAAAGTATTAGACTAAGTGGAGAGTATATATATATGCACTTAAAAAGGATTTTTGGTTGATCTGATATGACCTTAACACTTAATTTACAAACATCATATAAAGTCACTGCATACCCTTTTATCAAAGGCACTAAGTGAGTAAAGTATGAGTCAGATTGAAGAAAAGGGAGAGAAAATATGCTCGGGACAAATATTTTTCATATAATTCTGCTACGACCTTCACTTTTGACCTTAAAACTTGGTTCCAGGTCATTACACATCCGTTATTCATAAGGTCTGTTTATTTGAAGTATGAGCCAAAAAGGGCTAAGCGTAAAGTATGCTCTGAAAAAAAAAGAGTTGTGCGTGGTCCGATAAGACCTTGACCCTTAACTACGAACATTATTCAAGGTCAGTGCCCATCCTATGACCATAGACAATATGAGAGTGAAGTGTGAGCTAGATTGGACAAAAGGGAGAGAAGATATGCTCCGGACATGGATTTTATTTATAATTCTGTTATGACCTTAACCTTAGACCCAGAAACATGGTTCAAGGTCACTGCACACCCTCTTACCCAAAGGCACTCTGAGGGTGGAGTATTAGCTAGAGACGGCCAAGAGGAGAGAAGATATGCTCAGGACAAGTCATCTCGAACGGACAGACGGACGGACGGACGGAAAGACGAACGGACAGATTGAAGGACAGACTGATCACTATAGCGCGCCCGCAGAGCGGGGCCCTAACAATAAAATGCTTTCTTTGATGATTCATGCGGGATATAAAAGTAGCGATTATTGTATTTTTTCTGCAATGTAGCCACCTTCATATACCACACAAATCAACAAAGAAAGCATTTAACACTGTGCCGGATAATTATGCCAGTGCCAAGGTGGCATTTTTGCACCCGCTTAAGCTGCATAAATCGAAAAATTCAAATATGCCATATGATAGACCATTGCTTAAAGAGTTAACAACTACCTTTATTATCAGTGTATCTCACCTGTCAGGTAAGATATTTACCTTTCAAAAATAAATTCCAATAGGAAAATAATTTTTCCCATAGGAAAATCAATATTCCTATAGGTAATTTGAAATTTCCTATCGGAATACAAGAACTTCCTATAGGAATTTCAAATCCGATAGGGTTTAATAAAATCCGATAGGAAAACTTAAGATCCTATAGGAAAACTACATGTCTGAATCAAATTCCTACAGGAATTACCATTCTCCTATAGGAAATATAATTCCTACAGGACTTTTAAACAATCCTATAGGATTGTCAATATTTCCTGTAAGAGAGTCAATTCTCCTATGGGAATTCTCATTTTCCGACGGGATATTAATTTTTAAAGGTAAATATCTCACCTGTCAGGTGAAACACACTAAAAACAAAAGTGGTTATATACTCTCTAGACAATGGTCTATCATTTGGTATACATGGATTTTTCCGAAACTGCATCTTAAGCGGGTGCAAAAATGCCACCTTGGCACTGGCATAATTATCCGGCACAGTGTTATTTTATTGTTTATTAAGTGATCTACATTTAAATATCTTGAGATGAATGTTCAGTATTTAATGATGTTTATTTAATATTTTTCGATGTTTGTTCAGTATCTTTTGATGTATCATCTATATCTTGTAATGTTTGTTTTTTTTAGTTAAAAGTATATGTTACATTAAAGTTTCGACTTTTTCAAGTTAAACTGTTATAGATAAGTTTTAACTTGATAAAGTCTAAACTTTTAATGTAACATATATTCTATAATCTTGATATTATAAAACAATTTGTGATGATGTTAAACATCTTGATATATTTGTTTATAGGGGATATGTAGCCATCTTGTACATTTGAGGATAAGAATGTAAACATTTATCGATCTGGCTTGTTTCTGTCCGAAACTGGCCAAAAATGTTGCAAAAAGTTATAAAAGCAATAATATGAAGTCCTACATGTCATTTTGTTTGACAAGTGTGCATACAAGAACAGGACAAGGCCTTTTTTTATCATTCAGAACAGCTGTCCAACTGTGCAGCGACTTATTTTGAAGATTTAAAAATCTGAAAGATGTTTATTGGTGTCCTCTCTCTACAACCATTTGTTGAGATAATGTTTGAATTTTGCTCATTTAAGTGGTAACTTTATGCTGAAAGCAGAGTCCTGGCTGTGGGCAAGTAAATCGCAAATGTTACTATAAAAAGCACAACTTCAAAAGTAAACAAAAAACCTAACAACGTTAAAGTAAAAGCTTCCGCTACACCAAATAGTTACACAAAGAGCCAAGTTTTGTCAAAAGTGTTGGCATTTTGATTTTTTTCTTTAATTTCGAGGGAATTTGTATCTTTTTTTAGTTTTCTTATTGATAACGTGTTTTAAACACAAGACTATGCATTTTGGACACATACAATGCGCCTGAATTCCCATGAACTATTTTGCTGCGCGTTGAAGAAATGGGGAATGAATATATACTGGCACGCCAGTAACGTTTGTTGCAAAATTCAAGGCAGCAACCTTTGAACTTTTTTCTACTAGACAGACATATTTTTGTTTATAGCCGTTTACAAAATTTGGTCGCTCTCTGACGCTTTGCCGACAAATTCTTTAAGTATAAATAAAAGTAAATTCTTTTTAGAAGTAGGATAGGGGTCTAAAAAAGCGATTGTCTACTTGCAATGTACCCCCAAACACACAGACAAATATATCTTATGTTTTTTTGGGTCAATTTTAAGAATAGGGTACCTTACTTTGAGTCAAAGTTACAACTTATGACAAAATTCAATTTTTTCTCAACAAAGTGTTGTAGAGAGAACAACAATGAACCTACTTCATATTTTTCAGATTTTTAAATCTTCAAAATAAGTCTGTGGCTGCGCAGTTCGACAGCTGTTTTGAGTGATTAAAAAACCATTGTCCTTTTTTTGTATGCAAATTTTTCAAACAAAATGGCCTTCATATTTATTGCTTTTATATCCGTTGGCAACATTTTGGCCAGTTTCGGGCAGAAACAAGCCAGTTTGAGAAATGTTTACAATCTTATCCTCAAATGTATAAGATGGTCGCACATCCCCTTTAATGTCTTGAGGTGTATCTACTGAGTGTATAATTTTTTAAATGTATCAAGTTCTTGCGGTGTATTATTCAAAGATTGAGAGTAATAGTCAGAAACGATGTTGACCTTGACGTGTATGAAAATGTATGTTCCTCATGTTTAAACGCGCATGTTAACAATCGTAATAAGCCGCCTACTTGAAACTTAATTTTTAATGAATAATTAATTGAATTACACACACACACACACACACACACACACACACACACACACACACACACACACTATAATAAGTAAATTGCAATAAAGTTCGCAATTATTTCAGGAAAAGCTCTCTAAAATATTGCTCCATAGAGTGGTTTATGATATACCTTTTTTTAATGGTAGCTACCAGCACGAAACACAAAAGAAACAATTCCAACGATGTTGTGAATTGCATGGGTAGTGGGTTCTCCAGTTTTAGAATATTTTAGGATTCTTAGAGGCCGGATGGTACGAGCAAGTCAACGGATAACAAGAGATGTTTGTGAAACACTTATGCCCCCTCCTTTGGAAACATCCACAAAGAAAATGAACGTTAACTTCAAATAACTGGAATTTTTCTAAGTCTAAGGGCCATAACTCTGTCGAAAATTGCTCTATCATATCTAAAATCAAACTTGACCTAGATATTATCATGATAAACCTGTATACCAAATTTCATTTCAATATGTTCATCCTCTGCGAAGAAATGAGCGGAAACTGCAAAAAACTAGAATTTTTCTACGTCCAAGGACCATAACTCTGTTGAAAATTGCTCGATCGTACACAATATCGAACTTGACCTAGATATTATCATGATAAACCTGTATACCAAATTTCATTTAAATATGTTCATCCTCTGCGAAGAAAATAAGCGGAAACTGCAAAAAACAAGAATTTTTCTACGTCCAAGGGCCATAACTCTGTCAAAAATTGCTCGATCGTACCCAAGATCGAAATTGGTCTAGATATTAGCATGATAAACCTGTATACCAAATTTCATTTCAATATGTTCATCCTCTGCGAAGAAAATGAACGGAAACTGTTGGTGGACCGACCGACCGACCGACAGACAGCAGCAAAGCAATATGCCCTCCCTTCTTCGAAGGAAGGCATAATATTAGAAGATCTCAATCTGAGACCTATCTGCATAAACTAAAAAGACTTTGCGAGCCCTTAGTCAATACTAGAATTGACGACTGCGAGAAATTCTCCGTGGATGCTTCCCGCTGATTGGTTGACACAAACTCTTTCACTATGGGATCCAACCTTGGGTCCCTGTTTGATATTTCAAATTAATGTCCCAAACACACCATCAGAATCACTGGAACTTCTGGACAATCCTCTCTGTAACTGATTACGACGGGTGGCAGGTCATCATAAGGTAATACATGTAGCAGAGGTTTGTGAAGTCGATGCAGTTTTTCCCTGTTGCCTCTGCTTGGACTCTTAAAAGTCATAAAGTCGAAAAAATTGTAAATTTTTTAATTTGAAAAAATTTTAAAACAAAAATTTCCAAAAATGCTGTTTGAGCAGACTGGAAGTGAGGGACAATCGTGGTTTTACCTGATCGGCCCTAGGAATTCAAAAATCTATCATTTATCATCTATCTTTCTTAAAACTTTCATTTTTCTATCTTTAATCGTTTTTGAGAAAAGGGGAGGACAAGATCACTTTTTACAAAAAGAAAAACGAATATAACGACCGACCGGAAGTGACGTCATCAACAAAAATGTAGTGATAAAAGACCTTGATATTTTGTATTATTCATGAAAATTTCATAAAATCCGTTGTAGCACATTTGAGATATTTGAGTTTTAAGAAAAATGTTAAGAAAAAAAAATGATATTAATAAAAGTGAAAAATAGAAAAAAAGAAACCTAACAAAAAAGATTGGAGGAATCAATTTAGCACCTGGGGAGGGATCTCTGGTGTCAACAACCAAACTGGATTAGAGTTTAATCAATGAGCAATGTAATGAAGTCGGCTGAAGCCGTTGGAAACGGAAGACCTTAAATATTATTTATGGATATGTTATTGGGCTTTTATATCAAACACAAATCACGAGAAATTTCTCCAAGGTCTAAAATCAGCATGTGATATTCATTGCTTGAATCTATGATTTAACGAGACTCTGTTATATGGAAAGAAACTAATTTGGATTAATAAGTTTTAGTGAAAAACGCCACGACCCTGTTTCAGAGAAAATATTGAACAATATTCCGGAAAGAGGTATCTTGCAAAGCAGGAGGGTGGACGAACAGTGAATTCTATTTAGTATCAGAATAGTTCATGTAAGTTTTTGAATTATTTCAATTGTTCAAATTTGGTGTGTTTTTACGAACTGAAAGGAAAGGTATCAAAAGTATAGCTAGAGATACAATGTAGGTACATGTACTATGTGATGAAAGTATATCTATCTATCTATCTATCTATCTATCTATCTATCTATCTATCTATCTATCTATCTATCTATCTATCTATCTATCTATCTTAGAAGAAGCAAGTGACGTACGATGTAATGAAAGAATAGATACCAGGAGTAGCTAGAGCAACCTACTACATGTTTGTAATAAAGGAATAGATACCAGGAGTAGCTAGAGTAATCTACTTTGTAATGAAAGGATATATATCAGGAGTAGCTAGAGGAACCTACTACATATATATGTATGTAATGAAGAAATAGATATCAGGAGTAGCTAGAGTTACCTACTACTAGTATGTAATCAGAGATTAGATATCAGGAGTAGCTAGAGTAATCTACTATGTAATGAAGGATAGATATCAAAGATATCAAATATCCTCAAAGTTGACCTGGCCCCGCCGCCACCAAAAATCTACCGTACTCAGCCTCAATTCTCAACTCAAGTGTTGAGGACGTCCTCAACTGAGAAAATTCTCAAATCACCGCCACCAACGTCGTTGAGTATGTACTCAGTTGAGTACGTACTTTACGTTCTCAACTCTACTGAGTACGTACTCAGCTGATTTGTTTTCATTGATTTAAGCGGTTTTGTGAAATGCAAATGTAAACAAAATATACAGCTTATTGTGATTGTACGTATTAAATGAATATTATCGTCTGCCTTGATTATTACTAAAATAATGGAGCTTGTGGAAATTCAAACGTCAAAAGAAACGAGTTTTAATAAGAAAAGGGGCACCAATTGGACCCCAGAGGAGGAGATACTTCTAATTGAAGAAGTTTTAAAGTGCGAAGAAACACTTTTCCGCAAAATGAAGGGTTCGGGGAGTAAAGGGAAGCATGGCCAGGTGAAAGAGTCGACCTGGAGATCCATCGCCGAAACTCTGAATTTGTAAGAGCTTCTACTGTATGATATACCAGTAACAGTATTTAGTTTTCTCAATTATAAAGGAAAACAATATCTAACGTCAACCTTACCCTTCCGTGTACTTGTTGTTTCGGTTTCTAAGTAATCTCCCCTGATTTAAGCAAAGGTGACGTGCCATTTCGACTCATGACCTTCTGAAATCGGACTTTAAGTCTTTTCGAAACTATATAATTACTTAGTCTATTTTGTTTACATTTAATTAGTAAGGAAAATATGCATGCTTTGGAAAACGTTTTAATGATATACTGCCTTGTCAATCTGTGCCCGTAACTCGGGCACTGGAAGTTAATGTAAATATATTGTATGTGCATGTATATAAAAAAATATGTACATGCACATACAATATATTTACAACAACGTCCAGTGCCCGTGGCCCATATACGGAACTCAGTGAATGGTATAACTAATCTCGGCGTTAAAAATGTTTAAGCAAAATTGGCTTTTTAAATTAGAAAGACAAGAACGACATGGACAATGAAACTGTTAAAAAAAAGAAGTTCAACAACATCAAACAGCGAGGTATATAATTTATTGATTAAAAGTTGTTCTTGTGTTGTTTTTGCATGTTTCAGTTTATTCTGCTTCTTGTAATTTTGTCGCCGTTGACACGAATTCTATTTTACTATATTTGAATTTTATTTTTTATTTGTAATAAAACAAACCCACAACCGATTAAAAAATTCACCGTTTGCTGTTTCTATTATTATTAAAATTATCTTCGGTAAGAACTATTTAATTCTTTTTTATTATGCATTCATAAAAATATATTTAGAGTGAAAAATTGAGAGCTTTGGGATAATAAAAAATGTGAAATAAAATATAAGCGGTAAAGTGATCTTGTATAAGTAAAACTGACGGAATTACAACACTAAAAAACAAAACAAAAAAAAACAACAAACAAACAAAACAAACAAAACAACAATGTTTAATTTCTTCATACAATCAAATAAAAAGTTAAATGCTAAAGTTTATTTAAAGAAGAAGTAATTGTGTAGAGTTCAAAACAAAAATAAATAACGAAATAAATATTATTTAATATTAATATTGTTAAAAATGCATTGATACAGGCAAAGAGAAAATTGACATGATACGAATTTAAGGCCTAAGACAGGTGGATGTCCTGCTCCCCCTTCATTAACAGCGTCGGAAGATGCTTTGATGCAGGCACTAGACGGGCGGCCACAAGTTTGCGGCTTGTCGGAAGGCATCGACACGGACGCAGTCGACGGTAGTTAATTCTTAAACAAAAAATACACTCAGAAATTGTCTCATCAGTTGATGTTTACTTGCATTGTAAAATTTTCCAAATCCAATTAAAATCATTCAAAATTTATAATTTACACAAATAATAATACTTTTACAAGAATCGTACGAGTACAGGAAAACTAATAAAAATAAATTTATCAATAATAGAAACTGAAAATGAGCCAAGCGCATCAGAAATGTCTTTGCCGGTATCCACGTCATTGGATCTCCCCTCTGGATCCACGAATGATCGCCATTCGAGAAGGAAGCCATTTTTATTGCTTGAGTATTTACTTGAGATAGGTATCTAGCTATCTCAAATATTTTGAGTACGTACTCAAAATTTTTATTTGAGTACGTACTCAAAATTTTTATTTGAGTACGTACTCAAAATTTTTATTTGAGTACGTACTCAAATATTTGGTGGCGGTGATTTGAGGCTGAGAATAGGGAGTTTTGTACTCAACAATGTTTGGTGGCGGCGGGGCCTGGCCTCACTTTTGGCCTCATAACTGGCTTGGCCCCAAATTTTGGCCTGGCCTCAAAAATTGGCCTTGCCTCAAATTTGCTCTTTGCAAAAAAATTTTGCCTCAAATTAATTTTTATATTTGATTTGATGATTTTATTGATTTTTTATTAATTTATTTACATTGCACATTTAACATCCCACTTGTAAGCTTTAGTGTCTTATAGTGATAGTTTATTGAAAATAATAGTTACAATTGAAAATATAGTACTAACAATATAATTTATGACTACAGGTATGTCAAGTAACCCATCTTAATAAATTTTTTTATTCAGTTTGTTTTAAATTCTTAAGAACTTAAGAATGTGATTTTGCCCTGTCATTGTATAACCATGGTGTGTTTTTTCAATGTACTTAGATCAAACTGCATGTTCTCAGGATGGACAATATCAATGTAACTCTTCTTTTATCAATGAATTGTTTGAGAGAAAATAAGCGTAGAAGCCAATATTAGTTTATTCTAACCAACATCCAAAGTCACAAAATGTTTTGCTTTGTTCAAATTCTGGTAATGACAATTCCCCATAGGAGAATCCCCCCCCTAAATATACAATCAACACATATATGAAACTCTACTCTAATCAGGAGGTGATGATTAATGACCATCACTGAGTCAAGTTATCGGAGGATGCAATGTTGCAGTCATTCACAAATGACATTAATTAAATTAGACAGTGTGAAATATTAAATGACAGAGTAGGCAACGATTCTGACCCCAATGTAGCAACGGCATACTCTAAAACCTGGCCTGGCCTGGCCTCAAAGTTGGCCTGGCCTCACTTTTGGCCTCAAAATTGGCCTGGCCTCAAATTTGGCCTCTACCAAAATTTTTGGCCTCAAATTTATTTTTATATTTTCTTTATATATTTGATGATTTTATTGATTTTTTATTGATTTATTTTCAATGCACATTAAACATCCCACTTAGTGACTTAAGTGTCTTATAGTGATAGTTTATTAAAAATAATAGTTACAATTGAAAATATAGTACTAACAATGCATATTTATGACTACATGTATGTCGAGTAATCCACTCTAATAGATTCTTATTCAGTCTTTTTTAAATTCTTAATTAAGAACTAAAGAATGTGATTTTGCCCTGTCATAGTATAACCTTGGCATTATTATGCAATGTACTTAGATCAAACTGCTCTCAGGATCGGACAATATCTATATAACTCTTCTTTTACCAACGATTTGTTTGACAAAAAAATAATAATGGAAGAGGCCAATATTTGTTCTAACTAACATCAAAGGTCACAAATGTTTTGCTTTGTTCAGATTCTGATAATGACAATTCCCCATAGGATAATTTTTTTTCCCCCTAAATATATAAGCAACACATGCATTAAACTCTACTCTAATCAGGAGGTGATGATAAATGACCATCACTGAGTCAAGCTATCGGAGGATGCAATGTTGCACGTTGGTAACGGGTATAGACTGGCCAGAAACGATTTACTTTGTATCTTTTATTTATATCTAATGAATGATTATCAACGTGTTGCTATCTTATTAATATTCATATGAATGTCTATCAATTATAGCATTGTATTCATTCGGCTTTAGTTGAGTACGAAACGGAAAAATCAAATGTATACGAATTGTGAAACATTAACATGATTAAACGAGCAAATTAGCTATAACTTTTTACTTATTTTTTCCTATATGGTATTGCTGGCATATCAGCGTAACGCACGCAGTTAGTGAAAGCGTTTTATGCGTGTTTTGAGTATTTTAATATTTCAAATATGATGTACATGTATAATTATACTTACATCAAAATTGAATTTTCGGTGTTCTAGACGATCTTTTAGTATCATTGAGATGGAAGAAAAAACCCCCGTAGGACTGACGACATTAAAAATTAAAATACAGTAAACATTAAAATACCCGGTAATTTGTGGAACTAGTAATTTGTGAAACTAGTATTTTTAGCAATGCAATTTTGTTTACGTTTGCATTACTAAGCAGTTGTTTATTCCAGCAGCTATATACATATGATCCGAATAAAGAGCTCTAGACGTTGCCTGGTTTGATTTTCCGATTATATATTGGGACTATAGTCTGTCGATCCCAAAATATTCATGCAGCACATTTGGACGATTTATAATGGAAAATGTTGACATCTTTTCTCCATTTGGAAGTCACTCAGAAGACCTTGCACAATTTTTCAACACTATCATCCGGGTCTGTTGAAATGCAAAACCCCGTAGACTTCTTTATTTTTAGCCGTGTATTTATACCAGCTGATAAGCTAGAGAGGACGTTTTAAAGAAAGAATAATGAGAATGTTTAATGCTTCTAAAAGAGAATCGCTTGAACCCTGAGGTATATATAAATATACAGCAAAAAGTGAATCGAGGATATTTTCGGACAGAATATAGTGTACTGTTAATTTTAAGGAAATAAACATTCTTAAATAAATAATCAAATATTGCTAATCTTTCAAAAAAAATTAAAAAGGTACATAAAGTATATCGTTTTAGCATGATTAACAAATCTATGAGGTAAATAACATTAGATAAGATTTTCCGTTTTCCCTTCCGTTCCGCTTTCCGTTCCGTTTTCCGTTCCGCGTTTTAGCAAAACCCTATTTTTCTTAATTAACTTGGTGTTCTCTTTATGGTTCAGAAATTAAGTATTCTCCTCTTCCTAACACTGCCAGCCTGGCCTCATCATACTGGCGTTGTACAATATTTTGGAGGTGTGTTACACAATCTTGTACACTAAATTTTTCTATTTTGATGTCCCGCTTAATAACGCTATTTGCACATTCGTTTGCATTTTGGTTGTACATCGAAGGAGGGTACCCAAAGCCACACATTGTCCTCAAATCCGCCGTCATGTAGTTTTTTTTCCAGATCCGCTTTGTACATGACAAAATAGTCAGTATAGAAATTATTCACCATGGATATGTCGTTCAACCCTTAAAACCTTTTTAAATTCAATTTTTTGTCGAATTACTCTGCATTGGGACAGTCCACAAGAACCGGTACCTTTTCAGAACGAATCTGTTATGTATTCTTTACCTATGTGTCCTTTTATGTTCAGGTCACTGAGTTTCCTTTTTATGTTGCCCTTCATATGTATATTGCAAAGAAGGCGTTTTGAAGTTGTAAAACAAGAGTCAATTGAATCTGAAATTTTTTTTCTCTCCATCACTGCCATAAACTAGCACTCCCTGAATTTTCGGATTATATTTAACAATATTTGACAGCAATGTGAAGTATGAATCGAAGAGTCTCCTTTGGTGAATCAAAGCTGGTCCAATGAAAACAGGATTGGTCTTCTTACTTGTTTCAAGCATCAAATGTCTGTATGTTGTTAACGTGGAAAAGTATTTTCCAACATTAAATGTTGCATCGACTCCAAGGACTGACAAATGTTCAGCATTTGTGCAGAAATATTCTATATCAATTAATTGTTGTTTAGCGGCCATGAATACAGAAAATTCAAGTGACGCAGACACGTCTCTCACAAACGCCGAGTCTTTGTCCAGCGACTGTTCCTTAGTGGCTTCCATATTTAAGAGTGGATCATTATTTTTTCTTCCTTCATTGCATACTTGAAATTACTTACTTGTTGTCTATTTTCACGTGTTGTCCCGGAGCAGTTAATTCACGAATCCCCCCCCCCCCTGTTGTGATAACATAGCGTGCACTATTTCCTTTGGTTTTGGTTGATGGGGTACCTTCGTCTGAACTTGAAATTACAATTATTACTGACGCAGGGAATTTCGTAAGGTCTACATGTTCAGGTTTTTTCATCTCATTTTTCCCTGCATATAAATCATGAACAATACTTATTTCCCTCAATGATAAGCTTTCCTTTTAAAAACAATGTAATGTTGTTAGTATTTTTATTTAGCTTACTTACAAACCTGGTTTCTTTACAGGAGAATCATTCCAAACATTAGACAGAATCCTGAAAATCATTAAATTAAAATTCATTTAAATCAATCGTAAATTAAAATGCAAATACAAGTATATTCATTGCATAATTCTAATAATTTTAAATATTTACTAATTTTACTGAAACAGCACAGATAGAAATTAACATACCTCCCAACGTATAAGATTTGAAGTTAGATGCTTTTGTAACATAAAGGGTAAATGAAAATGGATGGTGAGTACCGAAAGACATTCTGCAGTCGCAAACGCCCGAATCTCTGATTGTTGAACTCTTTCCGAAAGCAAGGTAACAGTCGCTCCTGTATCTTACAGCATTTTTATCTCAGTCCCGCCTATGTAGACAACGGCATACACTCCGGCTTCACTTGGTCTATTAAACGCCACTGAGGTTGCTTAGCCTCTTCCTCAGGTCTAGTTTTTGCTTTCTGTCTACGCTCTCTAAATTGAACGCTATATTGCTAGGTGCAAAGTGGTCTTCTAAAGCCCTTACGAGTTAATTGTAGTTTCTGCCTAATTCGCCCTGGGCGTTTCCTCTTAAGGACACTGCTATGTAGATACTTTTTTCCCTGCCTGTACACCCATTCAAGGATGCCATGCTTCAAAATGCGATTCGTAATCTAGCCACGAAGCGCTACCATCAAATGTCGATGGCTATATAAAGTTGGTGGCTTATTAAAAGAAGTATCGGGATTTTTATATCCTCCCTCATCTTTTTCTGTAGGCGCTTCAAGCGGTCGTTGTCGCCTGACTGTAATTCGCGGTTCATTTTCTCTCACATCTATTCGATTCTTATCACGAAACCTTGGCGATGCCGTTTAACCGAGATCCTCTGGATATTCAGGGTCATACGTTTTCTTATATTCTCTTCTTTTGAATCTGATTTCCGTTGGACCTTCAGACATTATTCCAGAGTCGCTTTTCCGAACAGTTTGATAAGCTGGAGTCGAGGTCTGCTGTTTTATATCCTCTCTAAGTTTCATCGAGTGTTCAAACGTCGTCCTGTTAAGCTCTGCTTCAATACTCTCTATTTCCTTGGTAATGTTTTCCAATGCCATTTTATACATAAAAACAAAAGATTATTATTTAATGAAAAAAAAATTTAATAGACAAAAATCATACAATCAAACGTAGTCCCAACGAGGGCGCCAAATTTTGTAACGTGTCTGCCTGAACACGGTATTATATAATAACGGATCCCCTTTGATACCTTGCTGAGGTGTTTGATTATTATGATAATTGTTTAAGACATATATTAATTTTCCTTGTCGCTTTCCTATCGTTTATTGATTAAAAACTCAATTAAATATTAATATATTAAATGTATGGGCCCTAGCCGAACTCTATGCGTCGCTCCGAAGCACTCCATCGCTTCAAGCGACCCTTAGCTTCTATCGGTCGCTTTTAACAACCCGTAGCTTCTATCGGTCACATCAAAGTGACTCCATGAAGCACCCTTATAACTGAAAACAAATGTCTTGCCGCTAAATTTAACAAGCAACGCTCACTAAGACAAGTTGCTTCTATTTAGCAGTATTATTGTTTTGCAAATCGCTGAGCAATATTGACTTACGAACCTTTCCTAGAAATATTCTCTTCAGCGTCAACAGAGCAACTGACTGCAGACTCCGGATATCTCCGTATGTATACCCTTTGATCACGTGATATGAGATACTCGGAACAATCAGAGATTCGGGCGTTTGCGACTTCAGAATGTCTCTCGGTACTCACCACCCATTTTCATTTACCATTTATGTTACACTTTTCTATGCGAACAGCTGCACGTCTGAAAAATTCAAAATTAATATAAATTGTGAATCTGTTACTCTCCCTTTTTAGTGCAATTACAGTTTAGTTTGAATAGAAAAAAATGGCGATTTCACTCATGATTCTCTTATTATGAAATTAATTATTTCATTTTATTGAAAGTGTATCATACACAATTCCTAATATTTTTTTTTCAGAACACAAGATACTTCATCTATGTTACCTTTTTCCATACTTCGCAGGACTTCAATCTATTTTTTTCTTCTTCTTTAATATTTTGGCAGGGTATAATTTGTATGATAATTAAAACCATATTTGTTATTTATTATTGGTTTGCCTGGATACCGTCCCCCAGTCGCAAACATCCTCATCCTTCAAGTTGTAATTTTTTTTCCCATTTTCCCAGTTGCAACCTTTTACAACTTTGGCGTAACTTCTTATTTTCCATTTTACAGGTTATGTTTGAGTGGAAAAGTTTGTGAAGTGTTTTAGAATGGCAGTGTTTTAATGAATGGTTATTTGTAAACTTTTACAGACATTTACCATTATCATAGAATTGGGGTAGACAAAAGAACAGATATGATATATGTTGGTCCCCCTTGATTATTAAAAAACAACGTAAAAAGTATTTTATGAATTCAAAATTCAAAGTTTAGCATGCAAATAAAGCATTAAATTTTAATTATTATCTGGTTTTTAACGAATATTTATTTCTTAAATGCACTTTTTGAAAAAAGAAAGAAAAAAAAGGACCATTCCATTGTCTCTGCAACATTGAATGCTAGATCACGGAAGATGTTTTCATCACTCTGACAACAATAATAGAATGTTTGTGTAAGGCTGAAGAAATTTATGGGAAACTCATTAATAACAGGAGTTGTAGTCTGTATTAAACTGAATCACAGCTGAGGTCAGACTTAACAGCTCATTAAAATACGGGCATTTGTAAACATCCATACCTACATATAAACAACTTCATATTTTAAAATCTCTGAATCGTCAAAATATCATTTAACAAAACCAGTTTTCTTTTATATTAGTCACCAGCTTCAGCCCAAAAGTGAGATTTATTGCCTGCATCCTTTTGCATGCCAAGCTTCAATACATTTGTGAATGACGTTGCATATCCACTGAATTAGTATTTGATGACTTCTTATTTAGAATAGGATTGATGCAAATTATACATGTACATGTACACTCACTATTAAGTAATTAAGATTGTTGAAAGTTTATGAAAGCTCTAACTAAAGAGGTATACTGAAACCAATTCAAAATCAATGCGATAACCAGGTGTTTTATAATTGAAACAAAATAATTTCAAGTTAGATTTTAAAAATCTGAGAATATTGTAAAGAAAAAAAGGGAGCCAAACATTTTTGTACAAGCCAAAAGTGAGGCCAGACCAACTTTGAGGTTAGGCCAGGACAATGGGGAACTCTCTTGGTAAGTACATGCATAAACTTTCTCTTTATTAAGATATGAAATAAAATGAATCATTTACCGCAGATATTTTGACGAAATTAAAATCTTTTTTTTTCAACAAGGGAGATAACTCTAAAAAAAATTAGGGTGCAAAATGACCGGCTTCTTATATATGTTGTCAGTCATGTGAATTTGTTTCATTTCACTTTCATTGTTATCTAGCAATACGTATTTGATTCAAAATTGTTCAATATCCCTTCATTACACATTGGATACCTTAAAATATATCTCAGGATTCAAACGATGTTTACTCAATAGTTTGAAAAAAAATTACCAATTTCTCTGTTTTGAAAGTCAAAGGGGGCCTCTAGGTTCTCAGGTTTAAATAAAAGATAAAAAGCAAAGAAGAATTTGCATTGCAAGATAAAAGTAACCGGATGATAACGTTGAAAAATTGTACGAGGTATTCCGAGTGACTTCCCATTTTACTATTAAAGAAATCTAAGAAATCTCAGAAATCTGTTTTTGTTCATGTGGATTTTTCCGAATGAAAAAGATAATGTGTCAATGAAGTGTCATGGGTGTTCTCTTTTATCGATTTCAATTGTACTTCTTTCACATGTATATATATACTAGTATGTATTTTCACTGAAAGTCGTTTAAATTTACTGCAAAATAATCATTGGACAGGCTATTAAGTATAGTATTACAAATGATATTTACAAATGTGCAACACAAGTACAGTGATCTACCTGAACTGAGTTGGTCCTACAGACAGCTGAGGAAGGAGCAAACCGTACGTTCCTATAAATATCTGTTCACGAGTTGAAAATTGTTCTGTTTTATGAAATCACTTTAGTTAGTTATTCAGCCAAAAGCTGTCTTCAGGAAAGTTTCCCAGATGCTTGTTTTAGAGAAGAACCACTTTTAAAAAAAATCAATTAACATTATTGTTTGTAGAGGGTTTACATAGACAGAGCCTGTTGCCCAATCCTTTTGAGCTATCAATAAAATGTTTAAATTAAATTAAATTTACATAATGATAATTGTTCCATATAAATTACAATTTGATTATCATCAAGACAGTAAAGGTCATTCTTAGTTTCCATTCCAGATCATTTTATTTAGCAATTAAACAAAAAAAAAAATCCGAATAATTCTTATGCATATGGACTTTAAAATCCTCTTGTTTCAAAATAATACTATACTATGTCTTTTTAACTTAATAGCTTGTTTTGTAGCTAAAACTGTTTTTAAAATTTCTGTTTTTAGATTCATTTGACTTATTCTGATAAACAAAAGATTTAAGACGCCTTTGTGTCAAGAGCATCGCTTCTTGTTACGCAAATAGCCAAAGTTAAATTATGATGGCTGTTTGTCATCTTAATTAAACAGGGTCAAATCTTGTGTTAATGTCATTTTAAATTCACGACACTGCAATCATTAAATGTCGTTTTAATTGGATGCTTGTCGTCGTATCGTTTCTTTCAAGTATATACGGATTCGAGGAAACCACAAACCTATTAATAATTATGACTTGATTATGATGATTTTCATTTAAATTAGTGAATGTGTCAAAATGTAATGGCGGATCGTGATCAAGTGTCAGCGTAAGTAAGTGCTTTTTGAAAGCTTTTATGAAGATCACTAAGGGCTTTATATCTTTATCGACGATGTATTGCCAGAAGATTTAATGAATTTAAATGTTTACTTACTTTAAAGATAAATTTTATTGGGTTTTGTTGAATCTGAAATTATTTTCAAACCATTCTTATCTAGCTCGAATATAATCTGTTTTTATCTACATGATAGCAACGTAAACTCTTCGGTTTTCTTTTAATCTAATTAAATATATAAAAGTGAAAGAAAAACTCCGATTGATTTATATCATGTATACTGGTAGATGAAGAATCTCACTTTTGTCACGATTTTATTTTGGTCTTTCCCATGAAGTATCAATAATGTTAGATTCTATGCAAGCATGATAATGTGCCTAAAACTGTTTTGGCTTCGTCAGAGGTATCGGAACTTGTAAGCTCTTTTACAGAATCACTGCTCTATGAAGAACAACTACGTATGCATTTGGATAACACAACGTTATTATCAACGACCAAATCTTCCATTGTATCTTGTATAGATGGTGCGCTGTTTATTTACGTCTTTTAATATTCCAACCTAATTTGTTTCGTATTTATGTTCAGTGGACTGATATTAATGATCAAATAGGCAGCTTTCAATCCTTACTGATGGACCAAAGCAGCAAATAGAATACCCCAAAGGAGCCAATAAATGATTGTCAGATTGTCAATTTTTGTTTATTTTTCTGATCAAAGCATCATTGAAATGATAACAGGAAGAAGATGATAATAATTGTAACAACTGAGCATTTTATTTACAATCTAAGTAATAAGAAATAAATAATTATCTCGTACATTGTATCTTTAGACACACTCCTCTTACGCAAACAAAACCCTTTCCTAGAAGCTTCCTCCTCGTGTAACTCACCAAAAAGTACAGAATGGATCAAGATGTGATTGACATCGCCTAATACTGGTCAGAATGCTTGGACACAAAACGCGAACGAAAGAATTTTTCCAAATGATTTATCTTGGTTGTTTTTGTTTTCCTAGTATACATTTTCACCTCTGAAATAACGGAAGCATTCCGCTATTTATTTTTTATATATATATGTATAATGAATAGCAGCGTCAAAAGAAATATTTGAACATCAGGAATAAAGTCCGAAGTTGATTTTAGCGCATTTGTAAACTGAGATTAAATTGTCTTTTTCTTGGTTTCCCTTTCCTAATTAAGTTGGAATTCAAGGCGAGATGGATCTGTAAAAAAAAAAGTTGTAAATTATGAAACAAATTTTTTAAGAACAAAATAGTATTTTTATTGAAAAGAGAAAAAAAATCGTTTGGCATACTTACAACTTATAAAATGATTTAGTTTTCATCGCTGCTATCGCTGCTGTCATCATCATCGCTGTCGTCATTATCGCTGCTGTCGCTGCTGTCACTGCTATCGCTGTCACTGCTGTCGCTGTACTCATCACTGTAGCTGTCATCAGAGCTATCATCATCATCAGAGCTGTCATCATCTTCCTCACTGTAGCTGTCGCTGTCACTGTCGCTATCGCTGTCACTGTCGCTATCGCTGTCACTGCTGTCGTCATCATCGCTGTCATCATCGCTGTCGCTTCCACTGCTGCTGTCGCTGTCGCTGTCGCTGTCACTGCTGCTGCTGCTACTGCTGCTGCTGCTGCTGCTGGAACTATCGCTGTCACTGCTATCGCTATCATCATCATCTCCACTTTCACTGCTGCTAGATTCGCTTTCAGACTCGCTCTCGCTTTCGGACTCGCTATCAGAGCTGCTATCGCTGTCGGAGTAACTGTCGCTGTCTGAGGATGATTCACTGTCGTCATCGTCAGAGCTATCGCTGTAGCTATCGCTGTAGCTTTCGGAATCGGAATCGCTGTCAGATTCACTGTCATCATCTCCGCTATCAGACTCGCTGCTATCGCTTTCAGAGTCATCTTCGTAGGAGTCAGAATCGCTGGAATCGCTGGAATCGCTGGAGTCGCTAGAATCGCTAGAGTCGCTAGAGTCGCTGGAGTCGCTGCTATCGCTACTATCGCTTCCATCACTGCCATCGCTGTCATCAGAATCACCGCTTTCATCATCTCCACTTTCACCATCTGATCTGTCATCGCTGTCGTCATCAGCGCTTGAGTCGCTACTGTCACTGCTATCTGACGATTCGGAGCCATCACTACCGTCATCATCTCCCTCCTCGTCATATGCATCTGGTCCATCAGTTACATCGTAGTCACCTGCATCCGGAGCGTCAGTTACATCAGGCTCGTCAGTAGTTTCATCCGGCACCGGGTCTAAACAAACATTAAATAATGAAACGTTAAGATCTACCAATTCCGGGGGAAGAGAATGACAGGGACATGTAGATTAAATTTTTGGCGACCAAGTATAACTATCGAATTGATAAATATCAAACATAGAATGCAAAAAAGTAATTTTACAAGACAGGAACATATATTTTGGTGTCACATTAGCTACTTTAATATTTTTAATGTCTATTTTCAAATATAAAAGAAATAATGAAAACACAATTTTCATAGAAAAGATAAGGAAAGCGCAACAATAATTATCAGTCTGCCAAAACATAAGCCATGTTGATAAGTTTTAAAGTTTCTTATATTTTCAGTTAAATTCTTCCTGCTCAAAATCTCTTATTTTCTTTACAAACTTACATGAAATGCCAACTGCGATGAGGGCACAGAAAACGAGAATGGCTAATCCCTTCATGATAGGAGAATTCCAATTCTGTCAATTTTACAGATCCGAAAACGAAAATGTTGGATGACTGAAAATGCGAATGTAGATCCCTTTATATAACGGGAGAAATTAATTTTATGCTAATGAACCGTCTTCTATTCATGCCGCACAAAGCTATCTACGTATGGTAAATTTATGGATCTTATGATAATTTGAAACAATCACGCATCGTGTCTTGATTAATATATGGTTTAAGGGAAATATAAATTGTGACATAGTTCACCATTGGAATTCTGATTATTTTTAACCACATGCATTTTTTTAGCTGTTCAAGGAAGCAGCCAAAACACGATTTGTATGATAATAGCTTTTAATTAAATGCCGATATTATCAGGAGATTGAATAAGTTAATGATGTTAAAAAGAACTCATTTTACTGAAAGTTTTTTGTATGTGGTTGGAGTTATTTTGATCATCTGAATTTGGACGGATAAGAACATGACAAAAGTAGAATGGGACCTAACGTTTATTGTAAAATAAGACTGTAAAATACGAAGTGCTTGCATTTTGGAAAAAATGCATTGTGGTAGTAGAAAAAAACCCACGATTAATTGTAAGTAAAAAAATACAATGAAAGCAAGAAGCTTCTTTTCACCGATCTCGAGATAGAATAGTTATTATATCATGCATAAAAATTGATTTATACAACTCATAAAACGTTTATGGCAATTTATATGTAGTATAATGGCAATTTATATGTAGTATAAATTAATGTATTAAAATTCAAATATGAAGAAATCTCTGTATTCCCATGTAATTAAAGTAGCTTATTAAACAGGAATATAATCTCGTGGAGCCTGTGGTCAATTTGCCAACCAACAAATTATATGATGCGCTCAGCCACACACAAATGAAAAATACATGTAGGTATGATGAGAAAAACTGTGCGGACTACGTATTTTCTCTGTTTTGATGGATACTGTACCTTGGAGGTGTTATGTTACATGGTGGAAATGGGGATTGAGGTGATTTGGGATTGAAAAATCGAGAATAACGTTGCATGTGTATAAAGTTACTGAGGGAAATATTCTTTGAATTTATTTTAATGTGATAAAAACTAATCCAGCATGTTGATTGTTTAAGAATTTTTTTTTTCGATAAATCTGAAAAAATGAAATGGAAATTAAAACAGCTCCTCAAAAACATAATTATTAAACCCTTGTGTTCATAGAAAATGTTGATTTATTTTAAAAACATATTTGCAAGCTAAACGTACGCGGGCATCCATTTGTACATGTAAGATGAAAATGAAAATAACTCAGCCCAATTAAAACTAAGATTAAACAAAGAAGAAAAGCTTTTGTTATATGTTAATCCATAAGATCCAACTTGTCATGAATCAACATAAGTTTGTGATTTATCAGTTTCCGCTATATTGTCTCAAGTCTTGTCTTTAAGAAGCAAGGAGGATATTTGTTTTAACTGGTTGGAATAAATCATCTCCTATCATTCTGACAACAAAAGAAAACTAATGGAAACATTTACGTACATACATGTACGTTGCATGTGTCGGAAATAATATGAAATAATCCATTCATATAACGAAGTCGGGATGGTCTATATAATATGCAATATTGAAACAATAGGGGTACAGGATTGTTCTTCGCACGCGACAGGGTTTTTTACCCGAAAAGTCCAAGACAAATACATGTATCAATTTATTCCCATTTGCAAATATTTCTAAGTCTTCTGCGAACAAAATTCCAGATACTGGTTTATATCTGGTCATCCTCTTAGCTTAGGCCTTGCTCCCAAAGTAGCTTGGGGAAACTTTAAGATACCTGGATAAAATTGACAACAAAAAACCCAAACTTTTACTAGTACTGGCTGCTTGGGATTTTTCTCAAAGTAATAAGACAAGTGACTATTGTTTTTATCTGTAATTAATTGGTATGTCTACATTTCTTCTATGCACAGTGGACTTTATTTCCGATCTACATATACAATAGCTTCGAAGAGAGAGAGAGAGAGAGAGAGAGAGAGAGAGAGAGAGAGAGAGAGAGAGAGAGAAAGAGAGAGAGAGAGAGAAATTAATTCATTCTTCTTAATTTCATGAGCGTGTATTTTTAGCATCGACAGCCAAACGAAAGGCATCATAAAGTGCTTTCCTATTTCAGGAAGAATGTCCATCTATATATATATTCATAAGTAAAAGTTACCCTTTATCATCTGTAATCAACCTTAACATGCTGATTACAATTTTAAAGTTAATAAGAAAAGTTGAATTAAAAGATGGATTTTTTTTATCTCCTTCAAAGAACAAAACCAATTGAAAATGAAGATCTTTTTATGACAATGTCGTGAGTGTAAATTCAGATGAAATAAAAAGACCATTATTTGAAGAAATTAATCTAAATTATAATTCCTATCTATTGTTACTCTGAACACGCGTGTGAATTTGATTTATGATACCTAAGTGCCACAAAAAGGAAGCTACAGGTTGTTTCAAGAATAACAAGATATATGTGCATTTGACTTCATCAGAGCTTGTCAATTAGTATCGTTAATGAATCTCATTTACTCAGAAGGGAGATTTGAACTGGTCTCGAAAGAGTGCAACCCTAAATGTATAGTGACATAAATTTCTCATTGCAAGTTGGAATTTATTTCTCTGCGTTGATACACGTACTAACGAAACCGTTAGAAAGGAGACGATCATTCTTTTGTATTAATGTAACTCATTGTAACTCTTACATTTTCTAACTGATCTTATATCCTAATTATCATTATTATGAGATGTTGTTATGATCTTTATTGTTGATTTTTTTCTACAATATGCATTCATTGTTAACGATGTGTTGTTTAACCTTTGCCTACTTCTTGCTTCTGTTGCAGACATGTTGTGCAGAGTTATGACGACGAGACACCATTTTGGTTTATAAAACGCATAGGTATGCTTTTGAAATCTTGATACTGAAAAGCACGATTAAGGGCTCTTTAACCAATTTTTTAAATTTAAAAAGAGCTTTAATTCTCAATATGAGTTAATGTGACGAGGAAAGACATCTGAATACATCATACTGACATAAGTTTTATCACGAACGTTGATCGTGGCAGGTCTACTTAAACATGAATGTATGTATGAATTTAGATTTTTATTTCATTTTTGTTTTTTTCAACTATGAATATTTTTTTCATGTATATGGTGGCCAGTCTGATAAAAATACGAAATTAAATTAATGAATTTTCCAAGCTAAAGAAATTCATGTACTTTAATTACTACGAAGGCAATTAAACATCTTCTTTGAAAGGATGGCACAGATGAATTTGTTATAATTAAAGTTCTGTGGGCATGTTGAATATTATGTAATACCACAATAAAAATAGATCTCGATCCTACTTTAACAGAAAGTCTTTCACGTAAATAACAATGGACAACATCCAGCAAAGCATTGGCTGGAACAACAGTTTTCTTCTATTTTACACAAATGTCTTTACTTGAACTTGAAGTCCAGAATAAATCAAACCAGTATTCTGTAGCTATTGTCCCGTCTTGATATAACTAATCAAAATTGTTTGTGTGTGATAACTTCAATAATCAAAATCACGTTTTATTTACTTGAACTATTAAACCTAATTAAATAAAATCAATGTTTTGTTTTATTGTTCTTTTTTTAATGTTACCATTTAAAATTGTATGTATGTGATACTAGTACCTATAGTGAAAATCATGTTCTATTTTCAACTTCATAAAGAAAATATGTTATAATGGTTTTAAATGTGTTGTTAGCACCACTGTTTAGCAATGTTTAAATAAACATAAATATTTTTGTCCCAATTCATATTTTTGTAAGGAACATATCACATATATTACCCAATTATTTTTATCAAGGAATTCTTCATTTTTTTTTTCTTGATCGTTACACTTACATAGTTATGCTTGCTTGTGCATAAAAATGTCTACATAAACCAAAATAGAATAAAAGAAGCAATGTATAAAAGGTCAGATTTCATCCGACATATATACAATTAAATTACCAATAATATATTGTGTTCGTATCATGAAAAGCCATTCCAGAAAATGTAATTTAGTTAGGATGTTATTTGACAAGTTTGCATATTTTTCTTCTTCAATTTTTGCTCACCATAGCGCTTATATTGATTGATCAATAAAATAATATGATGCAGCATACTGAGGACGAAACATTGCTATGGTATAAATAAACAGCTTCTTTGAAAGGATGGCACAGATGAATTTGTTATAATTAAAGTTCTGTTGGCATGTTGAATATTATGTAATACCACAATAAAAATAGATCTCGGATCCTACTTTAACAGAAAGTCTTTCACGTAAATAACAATGGACAACATCCAGCAAAGCATTGGCAGGAACAACAGTTTTCTTCTATTTTACACAAATGTCTTTACTTGAACTTAAAGTCCAGAATAAAATCAAACCAGTATTCTGTAACTATTGTCCCGTCTTGATATAACTAATCAAAATTGTTTGTGTGTGATAACTTCAATAATCAAAATCACGTTTTATTTTCAAGTATATAAAGAAAACGTCTTTACTTGAACTATTAAACCTAATTAAATAAAATCAATGTTTTGTTTTATTGTTCTTTTTTTAATGTTACCATTTAAAATTGTATGTATGTGATACTAGTACCTATAGTGAAAATCATGTTCTATTTTCAACTTCATAAAGAAAATATGTTATAATGGTTTTAAATGTGTTGTTAGCACCACTGTTTAGCAATGTTTAAATAAACATAAATATTTTTGTCCCAATTCATATTTTTTTAAGGAACATATCACATATATTACCCAATTATTTTTATCAAGGAATTCTTCATTTTTTTTTCTTGATCGTTACACTTACATAGTTATGCTTGCTTGTGCCATCAAAATGTCTACATAAACCAAAATAGAATAAAAGAAGCAATGTATAAAAGGTCAGATTTCATCCGACATATATACAATTAAATTACCAATAATATATTGTGTTCGTATCATGAAAAGCCATTCCAGAAAATGTAATTTAGTTAGGATGTTATTTGACAAGTTTGCATATTTTTCTTCTTCAATTTTTGCTCACCATAGCGCTTATATTGATTGATCAATAAAATAAAATGATGCAGCATACTGAGGACGAAACATTGCTATAGTATAAATAACATTTAAAGGGGCATGGTCACGATTTTGGACAAAAATCATTTTCCAATATTAATATTTACAATGCTTCAGAAAGGCATTTTTAATAGGGAACCAAAATTTGAGTGTCATTTGTTGAGTTATAAGCGAGTTACAGAGCTTGAAATTCTTCGCTATGTAAACAAAGTTTTGTTAACATTTTGAACGTTGAAGTAAAAATTTCAGTTTTAAACCTAAAACGAATGTGTTAAACGTTAGAAACTGTTTATATATGCTTAAAATAAATGAAGAGTTGGACAAAAATATTTTTTATAGGTATATTGAACCTATGTAAACAAAAACAGGGCACGAGCCTTGTTTACATGACAAAGAATTGTGAGTATCTTGCTTATGACTCTACGAATGAATCTCAAATTTTATTTGATCATTAGAAATGCTTTCATAAAGCATTGTAAATAATAAAAACATAAAAATAGAAATTGACCCAAATCGTGACCATGCCCCTTTAAGTGACAAAAAGAGATCCATGCTCATAGGAGATTTAATGAGTAATCCCGGCGACTCGACTATAATTATGGATCTTAAAATAACTCTGATAATCCTAGTGGTTACGGTTACCGGCCATCCTTTACAATTAGACCCTTGCATACACATTCCAATCAGGTGAAAATTGTGTATAGGGCCACATATGTTCTATATAAATTAAATATACAAGTTTACATTTATTCATTTTTTTCTACGCTTTTTCTTTTTACGTACAAGGTACGCATAATATGCCAAATAAAATAATGAATTTCTTTTGTATATTAAATTTTTATTTTTTCTGAAACCACACGTTTGTCACAATCGCATACCTGTGAAAATATAGAAGTTATCATCCCGGACGCAACATACACGACTGTTGACTTTTTCAGTGAATGAGAATAATTGTTATCGCAAGGTTACTAGACTAAGTATCGTTTTGTTTTGTTTTCTTTTTGTTTTTTGTTTTACATATCTTGGGCTACTATAATGCTACAGAAGTGGAAAACAGCGTCTTTATTTAAAGCAACATCTAAAAAAATTAACTAAAACAGAGCGATGTCAATTGGTATTAAAACTTGTGAAAACAATTTCATTTTGAATTTTTGTCATTGTGCTTTGGTCTTTGAAATATGATCGTGATATAAAATCAAACAATCAAATATGCTTTCAATAATGACTTTTTCATCATTCGTTTCCGTTATCAAAGTCATTATTATTTCATTATTGCTAAATATAAATGGTTGGTTTCTTTCAATTAATATTTGACATTGCCGTTGAAACTACAAAAAAAGTATTAAAGCTTGTTCAAATCCGTCGCCTTCATAATTAATTTTTAATACGTATGCAATTTAATTGAATATATGACGGAAATTGATCACGATCAAACTTTCAGAACAGATGTCGTCTCATTTTTACCAGTCTGTTCTTTTTTAATAATCGTCTTTAAACCAAGCGTGGGTAAGGTGTCAGACACCTTTTCATTTCCAGTTAATAAAGATAATTAAAACGAATGGTGATAAATACATAAGAGGATGTTTCGTGACTATTATAAGTGTTTCGTTTTATGAATATCACTTACAGCATGTGTAAACTATTCGCTTTTTAAAATGTGTCATAACACTTTAAATTCATCAAGATTTGCGAGTTTTACCTTTACAAAACAATGCTTTCTAAAAGTAGATAAATATGTAGTGGTCTGACTAAAACAATAAACAAAAAGGAGGTTTGAATTAACAGAAGTAATGAACAGTGTATTCAATTTATATTCAACCTCCGTCCAAGAAAGTAAAATGATATAACATAAGATGAGCAATCAAAACGGCATTTTTTCTTAATTAATACCTTATAAAATGAAAGTCATTGTTAATGAATGGAACAAAGGGCAACTAATTTTCTTTCGATGTATTCCTATCATCTGCCAAATTTTGAACATTTAAAAAATATGATGTACTTAGTCTGCATCTAGCCAGCTCAGGTATGATATTAGTATTCCGAATAGGTTTCTAACAGCTGAGATGGTGTAACATTAATATTATTGGTTCAAAAAGTGTATCTATATATGTAAACAAAATTCTTCGAGATCATCAAGGGTTTCTTTTTGTTCTGGTCATTATGAATTATAAGATTTTTCTTGGGACAGAATTTTAAAATCTTTCAACGAACTTGTCACTAAATTTATACATGTAAGTAGAAAAAGCGCATAAACTTTAGAGTGTTGTTTATCATTTACATAATAATAATGTACATGTACTTTCAGAAAGGACAGTAAGCTTTAAGCAAAATAAAAATGTTTTGCTTAGTTAATCTGGAAGATTAAATAATTGATATTTCTTATTTTTATTGCCTTTTTATACTGTATATTAACACTATTTACAATACAATCACAATTATTTTGCAAATGTATATTTTAGATTTTTTATTATAAAGTCTTTAACTATAGGTATCATGGATTATCCCTATGACAATTTGTATTGTAAATTTTATCATCAGGAGAGGAACTTGTCAGTTGAAAGAAACTGTTTCCAATCCTCTTGTGTAATCTACACAATGTTCAGATCAAATCAAATCAACTGTTACATGCCTACCGCTATAGCATTGTGGCAACGCACTTTGAAATTTTTTTTTCAAAGTGCGTTAAATTTTGGACCAAGTTAACCCACTTTAAAAAAAATTTTCAAAGTGCGTTATGAAGGTACATCAACATTTCTTAGTATCGACGCTCTTGACGCACTTTAAAAAATATTTTTATATCACAAATTCTGGAACTGAATTTATAATTTGTTGATAGTATGATGATTTGCTAACACTCGTGAATTTAATTTGACGTATTTAGAACGGGAATGGGGTTGGGGGTGGGGGTTAACCAAAAATACAGGTCAAATACCAGTGCAACATTTAATTGATTACACGAAGAAGGTCCCCTACCCCTCATTTATCCTTCCAAAACATATGATATTCAGCAACTTTGGGTAAACATTTAAGATCGGAAAAAGAAATATGCTCTGTATAAGTACATGCAGTGTTATTGAAAAAACGAGCTGACAGAACAATAATTTCTCCATTGGTATGTTAAAGAATCTCAGTAACCCTCTTTTTGTATTCTAATCAAGTAAATCACTCAATAAAAGAATATTTTGTTTTCAACTATGTATAAAATATAGCTATCGTTTCCAGATTGTTGAACCCAGATAACCTCTACAATGGACAGGGTTGGGCATATCGTAAATCATTTCATAAATTGAATTCAGGTACAGTCCACACGATTCCAGAAAATTGTATATACGCAATTTTGTGTATTTTTTTTTGTATTTTGTATTCCAGTATATTAGAACGAAATGTTTTCTGCGATGGACTCAGGTACGACTGCCGTAGTATACATTTACATGTATATCCATCAGGACACGTCTGTCCTGCATGTGGGTGTAGGTCAGACATTATTTACGGCTGTCTGTTACAGAAACATTAGGCTAGAGATCTTCTTACGTTAAAACTTTTGAAGAGAGACTCACGAGGAAACTATACGTAGCTTTGGAAAACTTGAATTTCCTATAGATTTAGACTTAGATTTAGACAAGATATTATATTTGATGGATTTACATTCTGTCTCCCTTTCAACAAGGAAGGGCAATTTTATCCCCTCATGTCTGCGCTGTACTTTTTCTCTCTCCATATTTGACATAACCGTTAGACCAGTATATTATAATACCAGTTATTCCAGTAAAACAATATTTGTGGATACTTCAGTGTTTGACGTTGGAAAAGATGCCATTTCTCCTGATCTCGACAGTTATTAAGCGTCAAAAAGTGACCAGCAGACCTCAGTTGAGGCTTTTTTGGGGGCGACTGTTTAATTTGTCGATTTCGAGTGGAGCCAGGACCATGAAACGTAGATAAACCCACTTTTATATATCAATTTCATATTTATATAAGAGAAAACTTTAAAAAAAATAAGCTGAAATTAAAAGTAAGCTCGTCCTGAGTATATTGTCCCAACTGATAGCTTGATTTTGGCGGCCCATGTTTGAGTAAAAACCATAAGGGATTAAGTGTCCGTTGGACCAAGGTATCACTAGTATTTAAATCCTGTTAGGTTGTCTAACTAATTCAGTTCTAATGACGGAATGTTCCCAGAAAATTTAAACAATAAAATAAAACAATATACGTTTACATTTATAGTAGAGATTGAGTATATTAGCATAGAAAACAAGCATTAAAGCTTGTATATATTGCAAAAACCCTAACTATGAGAGATTAAAAATCTACAAAATCAATAAAAGTATGTTAATATACAGTAGAATTATTAAACAATTTAAAGATGTTAAATAGAAAATAATATTAAACTGTCATGCAGGTCGGAAGAGAGAGAGTTGAAAGTCATTTCTAGTTTAACGACAGTAATGTTTGTAAGACTAAATGAAAACGATTCAATATGATCTTTATTCTAAACGTTAATTCTTGTCAACGTAAAATAAAAAAACCCAATCAACATTAATATAATTTCGTTGGCGCTTATATTTTTTTTCTTTTTTTTTCTTTTATAATGTGTAATTGATTTCCAACCTATTTCCATATCAAAAAGATTTTATGAGGCGCCAATCTTAAACCTCCTGTCAGACTTCGTGCCGATTCTAACTGAATGTCTCCTATTTTTATCCAATTACATCAACATATTCTTGAACAGATCCGACCAAAGAGATAAGCAAGGGATGAAAAGGCTTCTTATTTTTATAACAAATAGCCATACATTTTGTTAAGATGGATTAAAAAAAACAACCCAATTTTTACCACTCGTTTTTGTTCTTTTATAAGACTGAAAAGACCAACCCTTTCTCATTGGTTAGATTTATTATTATCATTATTATTTTTATCATTTTTATCATTTATTACCATTGATAATTGATAATCAATCAATCAATCAATCAATCAATGATAATTGATGATTATTACCATTAATAAGAAAATGATATCAAGACAAACCTTTATATTTCGTCGTATATATGTATATTTTACACATAGAGACTATTTACATATTTCTACTGACACGTTTAGGTAAACGTGGAAATAACAGTCTTAAAGCTGATCAGGACGTTAAGGCGGTTCATTGGCCTCAGTGGTCAGGTTCATGATGGCACCTTGGTGGTTTTAACCTTACATTTCATCGGTGTTTATGAGAGTCATTAAATGAGTTTTTCAAACAATGTTATTATCAAAGGAACTTATATAAATATATATGAACGGCAATCAACATTATGACGTTTATGTTCTAAATTGCATTGATATTTGAGGGTGGGAATGGGGATTTGGTAAATGACTATATCCAAATTTTACAAATTTTTTACAAATGCCCAGTATTTGATCGGGAATTACAATTTGAGTAGCTTAGAATTGTTTGGGTTTTTTATGTTGATTGTTTTTTTTATGCGTGTGTGTGTTTTTGTTTTTGCTTGTTTAAAAGAACTTTCGTAATTGGTGTTCATTTACTTCTCTGAAAAACCCAGAAAGAATGCATGCACAATGAAAGCAAGGTTTCTCTATATTGTTATTGAATTCTCTTCGACTACCTTGCCAAAAATATTTGAAAGGTTAAGGTTGTTTTTAGTTAGATTGAATCCTGACTTTCTACGAACCACTAATTGAATCGTTATATTGATTTGATTTGAACATATTTTATTATGCAAAATAATATTTACATAATAGGATTGGGCAGCAGGCAAAGCCTATTTAAGCCTTCTCCACTAGGTACAAGGTAGTCATATGTATAAAATACAAGAATTGTGGAGTTAAATGATACAATTAAGAATACATGATTTTTTTGTGTAGCAAAGTGAACAAAAGAAAAAAAAAGAGGGGAAAAAAAGATAAAATTGACAAAACCGGTTATAACAAAAGTAGAACAGAATTATCAAGTTTTGTCAATAAGGTTACAGCATATATATATAAATATAGGTATATGCATAGAGTAAGAATGAAAATGAACCCCTGTCATCTCAATATAGGTTGAGTTTACCTTAATCATGTGTATCAAAAATATAGCTTAGGTATGAGAAGTTTGGTGACAGGAGCTCTCTATACATCGGATATGCTGTGGAAGTACATAAAAAGAAAACCGGTTTGAATTGATCGTAAGAATACGGAAAGAAATTGAAAATACAGTCAAAACAGAACATATATACAAAATAATATGTAAACTTTGAAATACATGCAAGAATAGGGTTTTCTTGCGAAAAGCATTTCACAAAAATAACATTCCAAAAAAGAATCGTCACATGAAGAAAAAAAGACGACCTTTGAGTGTTTGAAGTATACAATACAGCAAACAGTACAAATAAAGATATGTAGATATAGATTACTTGTATATACAGACTCATATTTAGATACGAGTAACCAGCAGAAAAAATAAAAAATAAATAAAGAGTTATTTAATAACGTATAACAGTGAAAGTCATTTAGAACGCATCTCTGGAATAGCGCATGAACACGTCAAAATGTATGGGGGAATCCCATTCTAAAAATAGCACAACGGTATGTAGGATCAGTCACACACATGATGAAAGCGGGGCGCAAGTAAAACAGTTTACCTGCCTGCCGGGGTGGACGTAACCGGTTGTGGTCGCTCACTACGAATAAACTCCTTGAGTTTGTCGATATCTGTGGACCGTGTGATAGTCCACTTCTTCCTGGTGTGGGTTTTCGCCATAATCCGCCCATCATAGGTCCATACCGAGTTGATGCGTTTTTCTTTGAATATCTTCTTTGTAGCAACACGCAGGTCCATGCGTTTTCTCGTTAGGGACTCATTGATGAAGATCTTGTGTGCATTCAGTTCATTTTGATTGTACGTTTTGAGGTTGCTTTTCTTTGCGTATACAAGAGCTCTGTCACGGTAGGAAGTAAGTTTCACTATGATATCCCTCGGACGATCATCCCGGGGTTTCCCAACACGATGCGAGCGCTCAACTTTATCTAATGAGATAGAGGTCTTGTCGGGTCCTAGTATAAGCTTGTTGATGACGTTCAAAGCAACTTCGTCAGTATTCTCTTCCTTACCCTCAGCAACACCCGTAATTTTGATACAGTTCCGTCGCGAGTATTGTTCCAAGTCATCTAGTTGATATTCAAGTGAATCAATGCGACTTTCGAGGGTTGAAACTTTCTCTAATAATATGTCAGAGATGTGGGATCTGAAAGACTCATGATTCAGGATAATGGTCACAGCTTTTTTAGTGGTATTTTCATCTTTCGAGAATGTCTCAAGTAGAGTGTTCAATGTATGAAAGTCCTGGTCAAAGCCAGTGTCTTCTATGTAACTAACGTTAGATTTTGCCATTGTATTACTAATGTCACTTTCGCTAGTGCTGATTTCTGATCTGGGGCGTTTCGCTTGGTGTTGTCTAGGTTTATGTTTGTTTTTCTTGTTTGGCATGATGATTTACCACAAATAACACACACGCATGGTGAGCTTTACTCAATGGCATGTACAGTGCAAGTTCAAAAAGCTTATAAAATTCGTTTCTCAAAGTTTAGTGTAGATTTACTCACATGAAACAGAATTAGAATCCAAACCAAATCCAAAAGTCACATAATAATAAAATTTACTAATGCAGATTTTTCACTTAAATTTGTTTTTCGCTGGTCAGGATTTTTCAACACCCTACATGGCGGACGACCTTGACCGACGCAATCGTTATATTCAATTACAATGTAATTTATTTATTTTGTGAGTTAGAAAGAAATACTCAGCATCATAAAATATTATTTTATTGCGTAACTTGTGTCATGATCAGGATTTCGACCTAAAATCCTGTTGGTCTATGGTAATCTAACATGTGGACAAAACCCACAAACATCAATTATTTATAAATATGAGTAACAGCACTACCGTTTCCTTTAACATTTTTAGCATATGTTCACCATTTTTAACATATGTCCACCGTTGATACACGTTTACTGTTAATTCATCACATTCATCAAAAGATTGCCTTTTTGTTGCATGGACAAGCTCAAAAGTCCTGTTTTCGTCAATCACAAAAATGCTGCTTTTAAAGCGATTTTGGACCTATATACTTTAGCTACTAGATTCCAGATTACGGCTTATATAAATACAAACGGACAACACGGACATTCAATTGTCTTAAATTGAGAAAACTTTTCATTCAGTTGCTTAAAACAAAACCTAAGAAGCTGTCCCAACTTTGATTATTTTACTAATTTTAAAACTAAATATAACTAATAAACAAATAAAACTCATAGAGATGTATTTACGTTTACAATATAAGTGTTAAAGTCTTTAAACAATTTCAAGAAATATTTGCTTCTGATTAAATCTGATTGTTCAAAAGGTACAGTTTATTAGTCTGTTACTTGCAAGAGAGCTGATGCTAGAAAAGGAAACATTATTTCAAAGTGATTCTTAACACCATCAGGTTAAGTTACCTGTTTTAATGTGGTATAAAATTTGACATCTCCATATTGTGACGTACTTCCGATCGAAATAAACAATAAAATCAAATAAAATCAAACATAAGCGAAAAGGGTTACAGCGTTAACTACTAATCCTTAAGTCATGAGTTCAAACGCTGTTTGGGCTTTTTAAAAATTTTACCTTTCCATAAAATTTCAAAAACACATTTTTGGAATTTTAAGAAGGTGAAGGGAGTTTAATATCAGTGTACTGTTATCAACATTAATATCGACAGCTTCATAACGAGTAATTAAGATCTTCCGTTTCCAACGGAAGATCTTATTGTTTTCTTACTGTTTCCTATTAAGGTCTTCCGTTGGAAACGGAAGACCTTATTGTTTTCGTCCTGTTTCATATCATTTTCCCCCCAAATTTTGTGCACGCGATTTCTCGAAAACTGTTCAACCGATTTCGACTATTTTTTTCAAATTTGATGAGACTTAATATAAACTTCATACATTTTTTATATTTTTTCTGTCGTCACTTCTGATACCGACATATGGGCCGTTTTGTACATTTTTGCGACTTATATGCGCAGAGGTGATGTCAGAAACCATTAAAGATATGACTATGAATTTTTCAGGATATGTAGACTATAGGTTAAAGTTGGCCACTATCAAGTTTAATGCCAGTGGCGCCGTTATTTGTAGCTCACCGAGGCACGAAATTTGGGTACGAATTTTGTTATTCTTTTTCCCGCTTTTATGTCGGCAGAATATCTCAGAGATGACTGAACAGAATTACCTAAAATGTTCATGAATAATAGACTGCAAAGATATTTCTAAGCTTTTTTTCATTTCCGGTTGTCCGTTCAAGAAAACCACAAAATGTAACATTTTAACATTTGCCAATTAAGAATATTTAGTATTATTAATACGGCAAACCCAGACTTCTACACTAGTATATAAAATTTAGATTTTACAATAATGTATGCAAAAGGGGTTTAATTTTGAATCAGTAATTGTTTAAAGCAAAGTCTACTTTTAAAGTCATATTTGTAGGCAAGGAAAAATTGTTTCCACCAAACAGATTAGTCACAGAGATGGAAATGATTTATCAAATCTGTTGAGAATTTTGCTCGAGCATAGAATTGTAAAGTATAGATATTTTAATTTCTTGATCATGTTGTATAATAAATAAACAAGAAAAAAATTGACGCAAGCAAACGTCAAAACATTTACGTTTCTACAGCGACAAGGTTAAAGCTACATGTACGATGCACGGCATATTACATGCTGACTGAACAGACGTTGAAAAATTGCAACCAAAATGAAGAGAAAAATGCATTTATTTTTTCTTTGCAAGTTTGGGATTATTCTAAGAATTTGATTTAGTTTTATTTGCATGTAGGCTAAGTTGCTATTTTTGAGAACCGTTTTTAATGTTCACAATGTCGCAGCAAAGTTTGGCAATACTTTCATTTATGACTAATGTGTTCAGCTGTCGAGGCACAGAAATCAATATTCAGTAATCTGTAAAGAGGAACCTCTTCTTACCTCAAAAAACAGTTATATAGGAAAGAACCTTCTTTACCCTTTTTATGGACCATATAACAACGAGATTTTACACCGTCTTTGCCACACAATTTATTCTCCTAGCGTTTTTGTTATTCATATATCATTAATGTTTTACAGTTAAACGTCAAAGGAGCCGGTTTTTCAATATTCTTAGTATTTTGATTAACAATTGGAAAGATTGTACAGCCTTAAAATTTGTTTCAAAAATCCAAATCGATTTTTTGATGTGTATTGATATATTCTTTTGAACATTTACCGATTTCATAAATATAGTTTTAAAGTATCTTCCTTTATAAAATCAAGGTAAAAGAAAACCTCACTGAAACAAAAACGTGAATTTTTGATTGTTTTTAATTCATAAACAATGTCTCTCAGAATATGTTGTAACAGCAATTCATATGCATTTTGAAAGAAACTTTTATTTCAGGCCATCTTATGCTTATTGAAAACCCGAATTCCAAGTCTCTAGAAGCTTTTTAACACCTTTAACTTCAGACACTTTAATGATAAATTAAATTGTACATCACGTACATGTACATGCATAGCACAGGACCATCAACATGTACAACTTAGTGTAAGTATTATGCTTTATTTGTATACAGTACGTGTACTTATTTATATAACAAGATAACATTTTATTTAAGATATCTCAATCCAATCAAAGAACAACCTTAATTCAGCAACTATTTTCCTGACATTTGATCAACATATCCATGACTTATTTCCTGGAAGCAAAGGCCATACAACAACATTTAAAGAATTTTCATATACATATTTTTATCAAATTATTAAGTCACTCTTTAAGGAAAAAAAACAATTCATTCTAAGCATGTAACGAATCTGCATTTGTTGAAATATGATGGAATTTTAAATTGATTCTCGAGACTTGCACCATTACAATATTTATTTTGTTGACATGACCTAAGCAATAATTTTGATGTAATGCTTGAGGAAATACAACTGTACTATAATTTGATTCAAATCGCAACGCTTTCTACGCAAGTTTATTCACCATAGAGTGTGGAATTTACACATTATTAATAATGATAAGCACCAGTGGTACACATATAAAATATTTGGACAATGTTGCATTAAAACCCTTTATCAGGTCAAATACCTTAATGTCAATATTTGTAATGGGGTCAGGGTTTTCATTAAACACTCATGATCGAAAATTTGTTACTAAAAAATCATATATCAAATTCAATTTATTTACTTATTATATATGTACATTACTTAAACTATTTGTGAATAAAAAATTAAACCTTAATAAACAATTCAATTTTCTGATATCAAAGCACACTTGTTTTGAATTTATGTCTTGTTTTGAATATATGAATATCATAAAGAAACAAACAAAATATTGTCACCAAATCAAACTAAAAATTGCAATTAAAAATGATATTCTTGTTAACTTTATATTATTGTTCATCGGATCCATTTGCAATAGTTTCATGTTCAATGCAGAACAATCATACGTCTTCAAATCTTTATCTGTATAACGATGGCAACATATTGTATTGATTGTTTTTCCACACTAGGTGAAAATTGGAATTTTGAACTACATACTTGCAGTCAAATTTATGGAAAAAATTCCAAATAAGCTAAATAGTTATACTTTAAATAATATTTAATATAGTGTTATTTATGATTCGTTATAATCACCACTCTTTTTAAACTGGAACGAATTAAAGGAAACCGTTAGATAAAGAACACTGTTTTCTAAAGACACTTTCATTTCATACAGTTTATATCATTTTTTTTTAGCATTTTACTATTTGATGATTGATAAGAAATACTATTATTTCACAATCGATATATCAAATCTATATGTCATGAAGTGTCTGCAATACTAATTATGTGATAAATGATGTGATAATTGACACCAATTTTTGGAGGGTATTTTTTTCACTTTTTAAACATTGCATTTTGTGCAGCTCGAATAATTTGCATAATTTGCATGGATATTCGATAAATGTAATAAATAATTTTTTATTGAAAATAAAATCAAAGGACAAGGTGCATTGACGCCTGCTTTTTGAGCAATTACATATTTAGAAAAAACTTGATTCATTGGAGGAAAACGACTCGAATTTACTCTCTGTTCTTTGTACTTTTCGTATTTTTTTTTCATTTTTTATTGGCCTTTGATATGGTTTGAGAGAAATTAAAAAAAACAGTATTCGTAAGTTTGGCAGTTTTTTCTGAATCGCACATTGATCAAATGGCAAATGCATGCTATTTAAATAAACCAGTATAGTGACACCCGCAATGGCTATGCGGGCATCGGTCTTTGTAAAGTTTGTTGTTCGCTCGGTCAACAAGAGCCAAGTCTGAATCTCCATCCAACTAATTATTTGTCACCTTGTATCTTAACAGATAGGTATTCTCATAAGAAAGGTCATGTTCATTTGTTTTCTGTATAATGACCCGTTAGAATAGCTGCATTGTTGACATTGTGGCTATCTATACTACTAAAACGTTTGTCAAACGTTAAATTAATGTCTCATTTTTATGCGAATGATATGAAATTAATTTTTTTTTATTGTAAAGAAAAACAAACACAGATGTCGGTAACTGTTATTTTGTAAAATGTTAGGGGAAAATTCTCTTTAAAGAAAATTCATATATTCTGAACTCCAAAAGGTTTCATTGATAAGTTTGTCTTTGCTATGACGTACATGTATCCGTCCAAAGTTCAATTTTTTTAAAATCCAAATAGAACATGTATAGGTCGTTGAAATCTTTGCCCTCGAGAGTTTTGGTTGATCGTATACCTTTTATGAACAAAAGCTCGGTTGAAGAAAATTATTCTTTAGGGAGTAAAAACTATCCTTTCTCAAAAATAATGGAATCAAAAAGCAAAAGATTATAAGCTTTCTTTAAAAATAAACTGTATCAAAACTGTTGTGTGTGCGTGTTGATTTAAGTATTAGATAATTCCGTTTTATCAAAACATTGTAGTTTGCGAAGTGTATTTTTCAACCGTTTTTGAAATTTTATTAACACGAATTCAATAAAAGGAGAAGATTTAAAATTTTTGCTTCAGATCTCTAAACAATTAAGAGTTAGGGCTTTCCGCCCACTTTTCACGTTTCACGATCGTGCTTATTAATAAACCAAGAACCATGGAAATCTTTTGATCATGATATATTCTCTTGTCAACCCTGGTTTTTTTCTTTTCAAAACCACATTTTATTGATCACCAGAATCCAAGTCAAACCGCTATTTACTATTGTTCTATTTTTATCATTAGACATGAATGAACTGTTGTTTGACATTTTGATTGATATTTTCGAGTTATTAAAATAGTTAATGAAACAGCTCTGTTTAATTAAAAGAAAGTCTTTATAATAGGCCCATGGGATACATCGCTCATAACATCAATGTTTTGACCTACATATACCTCAAAAGCGTACAAATAATTTTAAATTATTTTTCATATTAGGTTGTTTCCCGTTCAGGTTTGCAAAAATGATTATATTTAAATCGGAGAATTTTTGTGTGTGCGTTTATTTAGATTTGACTATATTGTGACCTACACTTTACCAAAATACAGAAATTTCATATTAAATGTACAAACGTTTTTACTATTATCTGTAGAATTCATTTCTGTACCTGCAGGCACAAATGTGCATGTCAATGAACCTGCTTCCATATCAAATCAACAAATCAAAGCTTTATACAAATGTATGTTTCAGGTTTTTTAATCGTGCAATTCTAGAAAAAACACATATTTGTGGCTCTCTCCGATCTTCAGAAACTAGGGCGTGAATAAATATGAAAACTTTCTAAATATCGCTTAATATCTGGTTTCATTTTACCCTCAATTTTTTTTACTCTCTTTTTTTTTAATTAGACCCTATCAACCAGTTCAGATCAAGCCCCTTTGTGGGATCTTGTTTCAAATATTAATAAAGTGTTAATATTACAGAGTAAATTGATCCCGGGAAGAAGAATTTAAAATTCAGAACTTCAATTTTTTTTAGATAATTATACTTCCTTTTAAGGGGATCTTGTCCAAATACACAATGTTTCACATCATTTGATTATGAACAAATAACTTCATATTCCAGTCGGATTTTTGTATTTATTACTTTAAAAAGGTTTTCTTTCCAAAAAATACCATCACAAAATCTTCTTAACCAATTGAATAGGTTTTAATTTTGTAAAAACAATTTTGTTTTTAAAGTTTTATACCCTTAATTTTAGAAAATGCAACTTAAATACATTTAATAAACCATCAAAA
Organism: Magallana gigas; assembly: GCF_963853765.1. NCBI lineage: Eukaryota > Metazoa > Mollusca > Bivalvia > Ostreida > Ostreidae > Magallana > Magallana gigas. Next base: position 26,028,068 of record NC_088857.1, on the reverse strand, counting down.
AAGAGGCATTGTAATGATCATCTCAATAAACAGTCATATTTTACATATAAATCAAATCATTCGTACATATCTCTTTTTTCATTGATAAAAAAACATATTAGATGTAACACATATCAATTTTTCCTTTTCCGATGTTTTTATACCATTGTGTGCTATTGAAAAGCACTCAAAAACCGAATACGCATTAATTATAAGTTCTTTTTCTTCTGTTTTGCAATTGACAGGTACATTAAAATGTTAATGACACCACAGAAATAATGATACGCGTCATGATTTCTCTCTGAATACGATTAATTTATCCCCACGTGGTTCAAGGGAATCTGCATATACTTGGCAATTTTGTACCTTCGATACCATAGATAAATATAAAAAATATAAAAAAAAAAAGAAACGTTTGCAAAGCACTTTTGAGAGAAGAAATCTTCTTTCGAGACATTTGATATATTTGTCACGTGTTTTTTTTTGGCCCTTGATCTAACATATTTCGGAATGTTTATCTTGTAATTTCTAAACGTCATCAAGTATAGAAAAAAAGAAGGAAAAACACTTTAACTATATTTACACCCATCGCGCTTTTGGGGGCCTACGAGAACTTTTGATTTGGAATGTTAAGTGATACAAACGGTATGATTAGTGAAAAATGCATTTATTTTTTTTCTTTTAAATATTTTTAAATCCTTTTAGCATGTCCTTTGTTATACTAATTTATAACAGACTTGATATCTTGTAAAGGTAATATATTTTTATCTTCTTTTATAAGCACCCATAAATGGTGTGATTTTTTAAAATTGGTTTGAAATAAATATGATTACTTGTAAAAATTCGTTTAGTCTCAAAATCCGAACTTCTCATTTCAATTTTTGTAAATGTACAAAGCATTGCAACAGAAATCTTATAGAAAATATTTATCAACTGCTTTACAAAATATGTCAAGTCTTCTAAAGTAGTAATGTATAATTTATGCTGGTGTTACTTCATGTCTCATAACTTCAATGGTTGGTGTTTTGCATTGCAAACTGGTTAAAAATTAGTTTTTAATCTGCCAAATAATGATCATTGTCTTCATTATCTTCATTATCATCATCATCAACATCATGACTATCATCACCCTAATTTAATTTTTTCAGTTAATTAAGCTTTTCATTTTTAGTTAGAAGGTGCTATATATATGCGGTTTGGCAAGATTTGACAGAGCAAATTATATGTTAATTTCACATTCCATTTATGTAAAGACGAGATATCGACTGCCCAACTCTGTTGGAAGCAAATATAAAGTTCAACGGAAATGTCTATCTTTTATATTTTTTATTCCTTACAATGAGTAAACCATTGATACAAAACGCAATTAAACATGTCAAGACCTTGGGTAATTATAATGTATCGATATCACTACACCAGTTACATCAACACATGTAAACTCCTAACCAACCCCTTCCATATAGTAGCGAACGTGTTGTTGTACGGCCCTTCTTGTGTAAAGTTTATGATTTTTTCTTAAAGTGCAGCACACACAATTTTAAATAAATGAATTTATGTTGGCTATGCCATTTAAAAACTTATTTTAAGCTATCATGATATTTGCACTATTTTTCTACAATCATAATTAGCATTTAATGTTAACGTGCCCTAATGTAGAATCCATTCATTCACGAGTAGTATTCTACTGAATAAAATATAAGTAGTAGAATTCTAAGATGTCTATTACTAATTTGCTCAACGTACCACATCGTACCACACGCTAGATGGAAACGTGTGCAATGTCCTGTTTCGTCCCTGTGATTTAATTGAACGAAAGGCAAATTCGAAATAATAATGAAACCTTCAAACTGGTAATATATTCTGGATTTACCTACGTCAAACATAGTTATTAATATTTCATTTTTCTCTTTATCGTGACTAAGGTGCCAAATCGAATGGCTTTGTTTACATGAAATTAACATACGGTATGAAATTTATTTTTGCAACTGACACATTGTGGAGAGACACTGACAGTGCGCCGGCATTTTAATTACAGATTTAATTGTCATCATCATCTATACATTTCTTTTATCGTTGATGTAAGTTTCTGAATTAACTTGAAGGAGTTCATTACTTGGATTCATTTTACTTAAAAAAAAGAGATTTAAAAAACGATTTTGATAAGTTTTAAGTTATTTTTAGCTATATGAGGGTGTAAGTTAGTTATTTCGTATTTGGTGATTTGGACGTAATGATCATGTGCAAATATTTCATGTATTAAATAAGTAAAAAATAAACTGTTCTATATGTACAAAAAGTTAATGCTAAATGATAAAAAGTTAATGCTAAATGATGAAACAAGGAGAAGTATGGAATATTTTTTTTATTTTGATAAGTTCTGTTTCAACTACACATGTAAAATATGCATACAAAAAAGTGACATATTGATATCTATATCAAGGAATAATAGGTTAATTAGTTTTATTGACAAAAGTTTTTTTATTTTTCAAAGCAGGTCTATTTCGGGCAAACTAACGACAATAAGTGTTCCAAAATAATTATAATCTTGTTCTTGTAATTACGAGAAAATCATCTAATTCATGGCACTTTTCGTTTTTCGTAGTTAAATCAATTACGTTTAAACACATTTAATTTGTTTATTTTATAAAACTACCGAAACACCATATTCTGAACCTTTTATAACTTTGTTGTAGAATTCATTCAGTTGATTATGATGTCATATTTGGATACATATGGTTTGAACATATTTTATTGCATAAACATATACAAATGGTTCGAACACAAGTTTTTACAACTTACAAGGTTCTTACTAAGTATAGCAATTGACAACTGTACTGAGTATAGTAGTTTAGAATGGAAAGTGCATAGAAACGGATATTACTAATATAGTTAGGTTATTGAACAAATATACATGTATAAACAGTTCTGTTGAATTTGGTCTAAGCAGTAAAATTGAAATTACAAGAATCTGCCACAATCTCTTATAAATCTTTGAACAGCTAAAAAAATATGTTGGTTTAAATTGACACTCAGAGATTCATCTCCCCACAAAAAACCCCGACATTTTTAGATCCTTCTTGGAGAGAGAGAATACCTAGAATTGAACGGATTTGTATGTTTGAGTTGGCTAATTAAACGGATGTTATTCTTTTGCATTTTAAAAGAGCAGGACAGAGGGAGAGTTGTTGGATAAAAGGAAAATAGAGTAATTATATTTTTTTAATATAAAAACTGGATGAATTTGGTTTATGATGGTCAATCAAACGTACTACTAATACTGTTTTTTACTACTAATTCTTTAGCGAAATGGCGAAAGAGTGGTAGTGATTTATTTTTCGACTGTGGAGATAATCCTACGATAAAGCATCTATTTAAAGTTTACCATTTAATGCAAAGAGGACTTGTACTTAATATTCACAATTATCACATATGGAATAGTCGGCTTTTCTACACTGCGAAATATCAGTCACATCAAATCTTTTACCAAATTTAATAGCAATTTTTTTTTTTTTACAGATAACCGGAAAATCAAAGGATCCACAAACAATGCAAAGGCTATTAATATTATCATTTTTTAAAATTAAGAATGAGATAGAAAGTTTGTTTTTGACACATGTAATCACTGAGTCACGTTTATGTATTAAAAAAAACCAACAAAATGAAAATTTGATATAAAGATTCAGATTTATTTAAATGATGATCCCTTTTGGCTCTCATCAACATTAATTTTTCAAAAGCTCTTTTAAATGTAAATAGACGAAAAAGTTCATATATCTATCGTCAAAAGAACTTTACGTCAAACTGAACCTCAATTGTTGTTAAAAATGTCACGTTATAAACATGTATGACCCGTTTAAAGAGATAGACCTCAATTCTCACATTTCATTATTCACAGAAACACATAGTTTGCTTTAATTAATCAGCATTGGAATATACTATGATGTTGTAAACTTAGCTGAAATCAAAGATATGAAACACGATACTCCTTTTACATAATAATCACAATATCATCCCAAGCTTTTTGAAATAAGCTGTAAACTTCTCAAATTATGATAGAATATTGTGATAAAAATGCAAAAGATTTTCATGTTTCCGCACCATTCAGTAATAAATATGTTCAAGTTTTTCTAAATTTATAAACATTTCTGCATGCCATATAAAAAAAACCCCTTATGATGGATATAATCCTAATGCAAAACCGACGCGTGTTTCCAAAATTATTTTTAGATTAAAAATAAATAAATAAATGAATAATTTGGATCAGTTGTCACGTTTCAACAGGTAGATATATATTGCTGTTGACATGTGCTATTTCTTAATCTAAAAACAGTACACATTCTTTATAAAAACAATGTTTTATTGTTGATTAATCTAAATTTAAATGAAACGTATATAATGAAACATGGCTTAAAATTACGTGGCATTTAAAATAGGACTTGCCATATTAATAGGTAGGTATCATGTGGTAATGTTGCATTTGCCAAAAATAATGAAAAGATGTGTAACGTTTTTTCAGTAATGTGTACTATTGCACTTTCAGATATTAAAAGAGTATATATAGAAATTTAGTATATATCTTTACTACTATATTAAAATAATAGACTCAAATTTTTGAGCTTTAATACCGATAAATCGGAAGAGTACTGTCTTTTGTTTTAAATATTTTAAATATAATTGGTACTTGAAGATTACCAATTTGTTTTTATATGTTGAATTCTGCAATTATAGAATTAAACTTTTCGAAGAAAGGTATTTACAGCTTTAAAATGGTTTGTTGTGAACAATTTGACTGTTATTTTCAATGCAACCTTATTAATTTTCTCCAAAATCGTTTTGGAGCGATTCTGCAATTTTCTGCTACATATCGGGTATATGGGAGGCATTTTAAAAATATATATATATAACTGTGGTGAAGGCCTTTCCCGAGACACAGTTAGATTATTCCAACTCAGCAGAGTGCAGTGAAATTAAAAGCATTATTGTAGGCTTGAAGTGTCAACAATATACGGTGTTTCGGTGTATCTATTTTGTAAATGCCTGATATCATATGCAATGTCAACCCGTGCACGCACGGGTCAAAGTCTAGTATTGTTTAAGATAAAGTTATTAAAAAGAATTACTAGTACAACATATGTTAGACTGTCATTCACACATCATGCTTAGAAATGATTACATCAAGATGTGTCATATCACTTATAACAAAGGTTACAACGTGATAAATATAGATATAAAATAGAATTACATCTATGGTATATCTATTGGTGTACTTTTCTTATAAACACGAGCTTTTTAAAGAAATAAAAAAAATTGAACTATTACATGCAAATTGTTTATTCTTTTTACTGATTTGATTTTTTTTTTTAAATTATAAGAAGGAAATTAATAGACATGCTCACAGTAATATGTACTTAAAACTTTTCAATCTTTAATCTTTATAGAAAATCTCAATTTGATGAAAATTGAATGCAAAAATAAAGATAACTTTTCTGTCTACAGATCACAACGTACAAATGTCAGGATAGAAAAATCAAATGCATGAATCATTAATTGTGAACTCTGTACAATTGACCTAACAGTGTGAGGATTAGCACTCATATTTGATTTCTTGATTATTTCATTTTGTTCAGTTTCCACTGGAAGAATACAAATCTTTACTCAAGTACGATGATCTCTTCAACTGAATGTGAATACTACAACTTTAATAGACTGTTTATTTTTTAACTGTAAACCAACTCATTGAAGATTCAGTGACATTAGGATGCATTCTCATTATTTAACAAAATATTGATTGTTCGTGTACAATTAATTATAATATGAATATAAATTGAACTTTTTTATTTTTCTTAATGGTATATTTTATAGTGAATGATATTGTCAAAATGAATTGCATTTGTGTGATGTTATTTGAATGAGTAAAACGTGAAACAAACAGTTTTGACCAAAACAATCAATATATTTTAATAGGGCCTGTTCTCATAGGACTAACCTCAAAATAAACCTAATCCTTCCGAGTTATTCTTATACTGTGGTCATTATACCTGATTGAAATCCAGGTTTGTTCAAATGATGTAGATGTGCTCTAGAGTATATTGCAAATATAACTAGCTAAAATAAATTGCAATAAAGTTTGTGATCGTATCATAAAATTCCTTTGATGGTACAAAGCATTCGTGTTTTGTCGTAAAGGGTTTAATTTTGTCAATTTCTGCCGCAAAAATAAGTACTTTTTCAGGAGTAATAGAATACACAGCTATTGAGATGAGTCTAATTAAAATTTCAGCTTTTAATAATTGTTGTTTCGATGGCATTAGGTTTGCAAATTCTTTTTATAAGCATTTTCTGTATCTTAGTTTGTGCTCATTGCCGTAACACTGGCCGAATGTACAGGCTGGGTGATACTTTATCTTGTTTAGGACCTGGTCAATAAGATGTTTCTTCGTTGTAATATGTTAGTAACTGATAGAATTGAAATGGTCTCTCTAAAACAATCATTAAAAGTTTAAGTCCTTTCAAAATAAAACAAAAAGTAATAATAATCTCTCTCTCTCTCTCTCTCTCTCTCTCTCTCTCTCTCTCTCTCTCTCTCTCTCTCATGCTTTCAATGTCGACAAAGCGTCAGAGAGCGACCAAATTTTGTAAGCGGCTATAAACAAAAATATGTCTGTCTAGTAGAGAAGAGTTCAACAGTTGCTGCCTTGAATTTTGCAACAAGCGTTATATATTCAATTCCCATTTCTTCAACGCGCAGCAAAGTAGTTCATGGAAATCCATGCGCATTGTGTCCAAAATGCATAGTCTTGTTTATAAAACACGTTAATAACAAAACTGAAAAAGATGGACAATTCTTTCGAAATTAAAAAAGAAGAAACAAAATGCCAACACTTTTGACAAAACGTGGCTCTTTGTGTAACTATTTGGTATAGCGGAAGCTTTTACTTTGACGCTGTTTTTTTTCACTCTTGAAGTTGTGCTATTTGTAGTAACATTGGCGATTTGCCTGCCTACAGTCAAGACTCTGCTTTCAACAGAGCCCGGCTAAAAATGATTTTTACTACTTACTATTGAATGTCTCGGTTAAAAAACACAACACATTTCTTTGCGAGAACAGTATTTTAACCAATGAAAAAATTGTAAATTTTTCACATCATTTATTTTCTAGCAAACACAAAGGAGGGAAAATGCACAACCCGAAAACTTTAAATTACGAATTTCAACGTTTATACCTTCTTCCAAGGAAGGCGGTAATAAATAAAAGTTTTAAAAGTACTTTTGTTTCTGTTTTTTTTAATATTGAGAATTCTTGCAAACCAGCAATGTCAAAGGTCTTTTCCAAGACTTGTTCTTGCATTTTTATCATGAATTCAAGAAGTTAAAATGAGTGATTGGATGATGAATTGATCAGATAGAGGGTTAAGACACAACGTCATAGGCACATTTTACATACATTTACCAATATCATATCAACTAATCTAATAACTAAGATAAGATTTTATGATTAAACATATAAGCTCTGTGTTTATCCCACTTATTGTTATATGCTTTTGTCACGTTTATATGCAAACTGCGTATATGCACTCTTATTAAGCAATGCCTGCAATTTATAAAATTCTTAACACCCTTTTTCGACGTAAAGTATTGAAATTGGAATAACAAAAAAAAAATTACTATCGCCAACTTACACATACAGTTGGCGCCATTGTAAAGTGTTAGGCTTTTTCTGCATTTGTACCCTTTATGACTTTGATTCTATATGCGATTTTTAAACTAATTGCCCAAACAATCCGATTCAACTTGATATGAATAAGGCCAAATCCTCGTTATTGAGATAGTTCGATTGCTGCTTAAGATAGATAACTCATATCCTGGATATCGGTATTATGTCCTAGTTTTCGGTCATAATTATTGGTACCTACGAACATTGTTATTTATGTAACGAAAATTTTTGTGTTTGCCATTGTTTTCTTTTCGGAATTCAGGTATTAGCGTTACTGTGACTCTCCATTTTCTATCATAATGCGTCATGGCTTTACTCCACCACCATGAACCCCTTTCTATACTATGAATTGGATTTAAATTCACAATATGTTTCTGGATGTAATGTTTTTGATTTGGTTGAATTTTGCACAAAGCCCCGCCGCAGTTTTTTTGTTTTTTGTTTTTGCATTTAGAATTAAAGCACGGAATAGCACCCTAAAAATCGGTTACTAGTCGGACAAGTCTGATGTTCATCCAAAACTAAAACACGAGATCAAATAAGATAAATCGCAGGCACTCATAAGTCCTTCAGTTTCTTAAAGAACATTGTCACGACAGAGACATATATCTCTGGTCACGATTTGAAATACATTTTATTTTTCCTTTTTAAGGTTAACATTCTTTACAAAGTTAATTTAAATGGTCTTTTTAAGCGATGCAATTATAAAGAGTTTTTAAATACTAGTATTTGTTATGTAAGCAAAGTGTTAACATTGAAGTTGTTGGGTAGAATATATTATATTAATAACAAAGAGATGTTTCAAACAATGTTTTTGATAAATTGAAAATTCTATATCCATTTTTTTTAGAACAGAGAATGTGTTGTGCTTTCATAAGTGACAAACATTATCAGATCGGTGTAACACTTACATAAAGCATTTCCATGCATTAGGTAAACGTTAGTGACTGTATTTTTATCGTACATAATAAAATCATAATAATGGATATGTTAATTTGTTTTCCCTTGGACTGAAATGTCACATTTTCATTGGTTTAACCATAGCACGTGATTGCCTCATATATCTCTATATTTGTTCTGTGAGAAATAATATTAGGCAATATGGCCGTCATTGGTCGACGCTTCGCTTACTCATTTTTACTCATTATACATTTCATAGTATTTTATACATAAACTGCATGCCGTAAGTTCTTAAAGTATTTGGAGTAGTTGCCCTTTGTAATTCTTTGAAATTAGAGTAGTTGCCCGTAGAAGATTGACGTCACATTGTTTTGTCTGGAGCAGAACAAAATGACAGCGTCGAAATTTGCTCAAATCTCTGCAGAGGAAAGGGAGAAAACATTTAAAATTGAAACAAAACATTGTAAGTAAACACGGGTGAAGCAAAGATTTTGAAAGAGTATTTGAAAGGTGAGAATGAAAATTTTGAAGAGTTTACATTAGTTAAATTGGACGAGATGTTAGGCATCTTGTACATGGCTTTGCGTAGATCATCGCTATTTGTGAATAAATACGTCGCTTGATAGTCCTCGAGAAAACAAAACACTTATTAGGTTAGTTACTGACTCACTACGGAAATATATTGGATTGATCAATCTCATAGACGGCTCGGCTTCGCCTCGCCATCTATGAGATTGATCAACCCAATATATTTCCGTAGTGAGTCAGTAACTAACCTAATAATATTACTTATTAGGTTAGTTACTGACTCACTACGGAAATATATTGGGTTGATCAATATCATAGATGGCGAGGCGAAGCCGAGCCGTCTATGAGATTGATCAATCCAATATATTTCCGTAGTGAGTCAGTAACTAACCTAATAAGTGTTTTGTTTTACCGAGGACTATCAAGCGACATATTCATTCACAAATAGCGGTGATCTACGCAAAGCCATGTACAAGATGCCTTACATCTCGTCCAATTAAACTCATTTAAACTCTTCAAAATTATCAATACCACCTTTCAAATACGCTTAAAAAATCTTTGCTTCAGCCATATTACTTACAATGTTTTGTTGCTATTCAATTTTAAACTTCTGCAGAGATTTGAGCAAATTTAGACGCTGCCATTTTGTTCTGCTCCAGACACAACAATGTGACGTCAATATTCAAAGGGCAACTACTCTAATTTAAAAAATAATTCAAAAGGGCCACTACTCTAAATATTTTAATGACTTACTAAACACGATTTCTGTGTTAAATAATATGAAATATCGAGATGAATAGGCGAGGCGGCGGCCAATGACGGCCATATTGCCTAATATTAATCCTCACAAAACCTACATAGAGATATATGAGGCAATCACGTGCCATGTTTAATCCAATGAAAATGTGACATTTCAGTCCGAGGGAAAACAAGTAATAATGTAAATCAAGCAAAAATAGACATGGTTTGAACAACTTAAAATTCAATTAATTGAAATTAAAAAAAATGATTGAAGAAAATTTAATTCTACAACCTTTCATGTCCAAGTTAGAGCTGTTGTGCTGCAGTGTATAAAGTAATTCACACGTGAAAAATGAGCTAATAATAAGAAATAATATGTCCAAAAAAATCTTGCAAATATGCCTGCTGGTTTTGAAACCATTAACGGTATTAATTGCCTTATAGAAATGTTACAGCAAAACAGTACTTTCTTACCCGTGTGTGTCAACAAAACGGTAAAAATATATTTGAAACTCGAAATGATATATAATATTTATATGCATTTTGCGTACATGTAATTAAATATATTAACTATAAATTCATTTTATGGCATATTTTATTTATACATGTTAGCGAATAGGATGTTTTCCCGGATTCTAAAGACATGCTTACGAAATAATTAGCAAGAGTACATAACAAAATCAAATAATTACGTATCAATTTTTTCCTTACTTCTTGGAAAAAGTGAATACCCAGTAGGGTGTCTCAGGAGAAACATCTTACTTTTGTAGAAAGTGGGAAAAACATTTTTAAAGAAGTTGGGGAATCTAACAAATTTATCTTAATTTTCAAAGCTAACCAACGTATTTTGATAATTTAAATAAGTAGAGTAACAAAGAAGTTGGAGGAAACGATAGATTTTGATTTGAAAAATCTATATGCATGATGTATACTTTCTTTCTTTTTTTTAATAGGAAAGCATGAAAACGTTGACCATTATAGCCATTTATACATACGTTCTCAGTATGGGGCATCGCATGATCAAAGGAGAGCAGGGGCTTATGTAGGAGGTCATCTATGGGACTGTATAAATATTATAATAATAAATATCGTCATGACTCGCATTGCAGGCATCTTTGGTGGTATCAAAATCTGTAAGGTCAATACAGTATCCGCTGTCTTAAAAGTTTAACGGTAGCACATGAAAACAAAAGCCCCCCCCCCCCTCTCTCTCACATTCGCTGCCTTATTCACCTGCATTTTTCTTGTAAAACATACTGTATCTGTTTTCTTTTTTAGTTCAAGTTTAATCTAAAGGATATGGCCTAACAGATTAATGTGGAATATCTGATTAATTAAATCCACATAAATATACAATTTTGTCTTTTTGTGTGTTTGAAAGGAATATATATGTATAAATTTCATCAGTTATAATTCGAAAAGATTTAATGTTTACAAATGAATTCGCAGATCTTCTGTTCAACCTATGCGCAGTGTTATTCGCCAGAAACGTGTTGCACTTGATAAATGTAATACACGTGCACCGTTACAAAAGAGCTGAAGTGAAAACAAATCTTTTTAAAACTGACAAATGTTACAGTCATTTGCGATGCAAAACAAACCCGATAATTTTCAACAACAAGGCGAATGACTTTATTTCATAGTATAAAAAAAATATCAATGCATAATATAGATATGTGTTCATGGTTCGTTGTAATTTTTATCCAGTAAGGATCCACTCTCAGCCTCCGAATCAGAAGCTTCGTTTACATCTTCAAATGTCGACTTAAAGTTTGCCTTGTTTGCGATGCGATTCAAATGTTCTAACGTAACTTCGTTCATATCCGGAATGTTGCCGTAGGGACAGGAACCTCGGTCAACTCCGGAGCCTAAACAATTGACCTTTTTCGTAATCTTCTTTTTAAAGCTGCCGTCTTTTTTCTTCTTTTTGCTCGGTGATTCTAAAATAAGAATTCGTAATTCTTATTAAAATTACATATGTAGGTATGTTAAAGTATATCTTGGCTATAAATAACCATTTTGTCAATGTCAATTTCTTAACCTTAACGAAAAAAACATTTTAAATATATCAAATAAAAATAAATGAAATATATTAGCTTTCCATATCTAAGAGGAAAATATGTTGGCTTACCACATGAGCATATCGTTTTTAGAACTTTATAACTTGGAATTCCCTCCATCTCACATAGTCCTCGTAAGGCGTTCACCACGTCCTGTAATCGGACGTTTCATAATGTAATCAAATATTACTGCATGGTAATGTACATGTACTTTTATATAATTTTCTAATGTCAACTAATGATTCAAATACTTTTTATTAATCCATTATAAAAAGATCGGTCGTCAAAACATGATAATCTGTAAATAAAGTTTTATGTCTGAAGCGTACCTAATATGATTATATTCATCTGTACCCTAAATACAACACTAAACTTAAATGTCAAAGCTAAGATTTTATGTCTTCATGCGAATACACGGTTCGGCATCAGTAAAAATATCGATTGGCAAAGCCCATGAGACATAAGATCTGTCATGTTCTGTTTCAGGACTTGCATCCTAATTGTAACAATATATTAATTGTCCCATAAGCCTAAATATTATCTCGAAACTCTAAACTCCTTAACATACCTTTGGGATGGTTCGACTCATATAATCAAATCAGACAACGCCATGTTTTATACGTACTTTGTTGTATCTATTATTGTCATCTGATATTTCTAGCTTTTCTTCTATGGCTTTTTTCTCTTTATACACCATTTTTAGTTGAAGGTGTGCTTGGTCTAAAACTGCCATTACCAAACCTAAAGGAACAAAGAAAGATAACTAATTCTGCTTTTATTCTCTTGGTACCACTTGAGACTACTAAATCTCGCCAAACGTAATGCGAAGCCACAAAATACCAATCAGACAAATATGCGTCTGCAAGTGGCGACCTTACTTTAAATGTATATAATTTCTCAATTGCATCATTAAAAGTGAACTTGTGTTTGATATTTAAAGGGACTTGGACACGATTTGACTTAAAATTTTCAAATTTTATTTTTCCATTTCAATGTTTATACTGATAAATATAGAAGTTTATAATGCTATGACAAAATTTGAAACTCAAATATCAAGTTGTAAGCAAGATATAGAGTTTATAATTCTTTGTTTGTAAACAAAGTTTGAATATTGTCATTTTTACATAATCGTTGTATTGGTGTAAATTTCAATACAATGTCACTTTCTTTTGTTGATAATAATATTTAAGAAGATATTGAATTAGCTTAAATTGTTTTTACATGTCATTTTGTCTAAGAAATGGTAATTCTCTACATTACATTTTTGTAAACAACTATAAGACTCGAGCTTTGTTTACATAACTATCAATTCTTACCTCTGTATCTCGCTTGTAACTTGAATATAACATTTAATATTTTGGCCAATCTTTTAAAATGCACCAATATACCATTTTATACATAAAAAATAAAAATAAAATTTTTGATCTAAAATCGTGTCCAAGTCCTTTTAAGCCTGGTTAACTTTTTTATCGGTCAAAGTGCAATTTCTCAGAAATCCGTATGTCAAAATATAGACCATTACTTTTAGAGTATATCCACTAACAAATACATGTATTCCTATTGAAAATAATTATAATTTCTATAGAATATAGAGAAATATTGTTTCTAGGCGACAACGTATTTAAATAATCCTATAAATTGTGTTATCTCTTTTGTTGTATAGTAACAATGTACCTAGAAAATGCAATTTCGACCGGTAGCTTTCAAAAGAAATTCAAATTTTCATACGGGTTTCAACTTTAAACTTTTAATATAATCTTACTGGGATTTAAATTCCTATAGATCATCATTTAATTCCAGTACAAATTATGGATTACTAGACATGAATACATGTACTTACATAAAAACGTCAAAATAAGGTTCAATATCTAATAAGTATTATTCTATGATCATAATACACATCATTTCTTTAAATTGTGTATTGTGCTTGAAAAATAAATGTGCATTCAGGCTGAAGTTTGTTATCACTTTTACAAATAATATCACTTTCTTTTTTAAATTTTCATCATTATCATCTTCTTCTTCTTCATCATTATCATCTTCTTCATCTTCTCATTATTATGAATATTTTTAACGATGATTGTAATAAACTCACTATTGGCAACACGAATGACCCGCCACGGCATTAGAAACGCCAGTATTTGAACAGTCTCCTCTAGGGGATAGACCGTTAGGCCTTTAATGAAGACGATATCGAGGATGAACGAGGCTATCACGACCACGCCATCAAACATCTACAGTAAAAGAGAACACGTGGTTAGTCACAAGACCTCGCACTGTCATCTAAGCATATTTTGAAATACACAATTGTTAAGTTTAATGACATATGCAAACAATACAATGAAAGAAAAATATTAATAATTATAACATTTTTTTTTACAAAAAGACAAAGTCAAATAAATACACGTACAAAGACATTGGCTTCTTAACATCTTTTGAAAAAGCAAACAATATAATGAACGAAGTATTTACAATTTTATCATTTTTTCCCAAAAAGTCGAACTTCAATAAATACAATGACATCGTTCTTCTTTATCAAATGTTTCCCCCATGTTTTGAAGTAAGATTTTGTATTAAGAATAGCAATAGATAACTACAGCAGCCACCATCAAATAGTTTCAATCTCCTTATACATTTATGCACTTTGTCTTCAGACACAACACCAATCTCTTTAATTCATAGAGTACATTGCGATACTGTATAATATTGTTACGCCTCTGCTTTACTGTTACAAGACAACAAACATATCAATTCACGATCTGACCAGCGGGAAAGCCTTTGGGAAATCAAGAATTTTAGACACTGTTTAAAGATATTGCTCCCATTTGTAAAAAAAACGTTGCTTATAGTCGTAATAGCGAGTCAACCAAATTCAAAAGTGGGTTTATTCAATGTCATCAGACTACGATTGACTCCCTTGACGGTTTTATCCGATAAGCTTTTTTTTTTTGACTAGATTAAAACGTGCACTATTTTGTCAGACATCAAGAAGCGTCTTCAATAACATTGCATTTCAGTGTTGCGTGTGATGCAGATTTGAATGTAGTCAGATCTACAACAGACGAATCTTAACGGAACATCCGCTGATATTTACGATTCCAGAATTGTCACCTACCTCCATTTTTCTCTTCATCAATTGTTTTCCGTAACAAAATACTTTGAGAAGAACCTGAAACATAAACAATGGTGTCGTTAAAAAGAACAGATTACATAATATTGAATGCAGAAGCTGTATTCAACGTTTCATAACTAATTGTTGGAAATTAAAAAACTTCTATGACGTCGCCCATTGTATTTAGTCAACGTTTATTTTCACTATTCAACCAGCAGGTGTTGGATATATAAATATCCAACTGATAGGAGTTGGATATTTTTAATATCCAACCGTCAATCAGTTGGATATTCAAATATCCAACTGGGCATTTAACAAAGAAAACTGAAAAAATGTTGAAACGTGTATTTCCAACATAAATCCAAATTTATAAAACAGAATTTTGTCATCCATAAATGTATATCCGATAAGCCACGAATAAATTTTTTGCAGAAATATCTCCTTTTCTTAATTTTGATAGATTCGGGATCACATATAAATCACTTTCATAAACTTTTAGACTTCCTCTTTGAACCTTGAACCATATCACTCCTTCTAATTAGTTTAACAATATAGGAAATATTGTCGCACTATGACTTCATAAGACTCCTATCAATTTTTTTTAGATAAATCATCGTCTGTTAATTGACGTCAAAATTCAGATTTTTCCTTTCTCCTTGCAAGTTTAAAATATCATTCATTCAAACGGTATCCATGTCTTTCCAGGAACTGTGGATCTCTTTATACATTGTACAAGTGTGTACTTTGCGTTAAAAAATTCATCTTCTGAATCTATGTCTGCTCAGTACAGCGGTATGGTTTTCTATAACATGCGCACCTGTTCACTCGTCCATGATTAAAAAGGTGTGTTTGGTTAGGCTATTGTGTATGGTATTGCTGGAATTATACTTTTGTATGACATTACAGTTGGATATATGAATGGGTCAATGCTTCTTAGAGGCTCAAATGGGGGAATTTTTTTAAGTAAGATAAATAACTCGATAGTGTTGAATAGTTTAGAGAAAACATCCCCTCCTCGGGCCTTCGGCCCTCGGAGGGAATGTTTTCTCTAAACTATTCAACACCATCTCGTTATTTATCCATTACATACTATTTTCATCACATTTCATCACCACAGAAAAAAATACAGTAATTTTAAGTTAATGATTTTGCCAGTTTAAGAAGAAAACGCCTCAAAATTTGAGGATGAAGCTGGCTGAAGTCGACATAAATTTGCAAAACAGGATCGAAAAATTGGCACACTCATGCAACTGAACCATAAACTGTCATTGTGTAATGTTCATTCAATGGTATCAATGAACACAATCAATAATTCTTATTATGTAGGACAAATATCAATTCCTTGAAAGCTTTAACAGAATTTTTTCTGATTACAGGGGCATGGTCACGATTTTGGTCAAATCTTTTTTTTTTTACTGTTTTTATTATTTACAATGCTTTAGAAATGTATTTCTAATGATCAAAGTTATTCGTAGAGTTATAAGCAAAATACAGGGCTCACAATTCTTTGCCATGTAAACAAGCCTTGTGCCCTGTTTTTGTTTACATAGGTTCTACATACCAGTAAAAAAAACTTTTTTCAGGGTGATTTGCCAAGCTTTCTATTCATTTAAAGCATAAATAAAGCGTTCCTAACGTTTAACACTTTCATTTTAGGCCTAAAACTGGAATTTTCACTTTAACATTCAAAAAGTAAACAAATGGTTTGTTTACGAAGCAAAAAATTTCAAGCTCTGTAACTCGCTTATAACTCAACGAAGGACACTCAAATTTCGGTTGCCTATTAAAAATGCCCACCTGAAGCATTGTAAATATCAAAATTAGAAAAATAATATTTGATCAAAATCGTGACCATACCCCTTTCAGGTGATTTTATAATACTGTATGCATTCTGTTTGAGGACTTTTCTAGATATCGTCAATTTTCTAACCACTATTGCATATATGTAGGTTCAGATTTTCTTCACTACATTTATGCTATGATTAACAATTGTATATGGCCATTATAGATAGGATGACGTGTGATCTAGTTCTGTACGTAATGTATACGTAATGGCGGCAATGTCATTCTTTGAGTATTATGAGGTGATAATTTTGGTCGGGGCGTAGTCAAATCCAATAAAGCCCGAAGGGCTTTATGATAGATTTGACCACGCTCCGAACAAAATGATTGATTATATTTATATTATATCCAATTTCTACACTCTAAAACAACATAAATTAAAGCCTTTTTTAATGTAGTACATGCTATGTATTACTACGCGGCGCAGCCAATACCGTTTTTCGGTTATGCTATAAGACAAGCCCATTTTATGTCGCTCATCTTTAATGAAATCATTGGGTTTTAGGCTTCAAAATTGATTCATGATATCACAGACAAAGGCAGTAGAAAATGTAAATATAATATTATCTACTACATATTCACAGCAGTGCAAATGTACCAATTTGTTGCAAATTAAGATCTAGAATTAAGGTTAAAAAACAAAAACAAAAGTAGTTGTTATACAGTCGTTTTACCGGTAACGAACCAGTATGCGGTTTCGTCGTGCATGCGACTATTACTTTCGGAATTCCAAATGTTTTTATTTTTTGTTTAAATCACGTTTCTTTGTCCTTCTAAATTGTAGTATCAAACTTCCGAAAAGATAAAGGATGAATTACGGAGATAGTAATTTCAACACCCCCTCCATTTTCCTAGTTTCGAATACGTTTTCCAGTAACGAATCAAGCGCCCTCTATCACTTCTGACCGAATATTTTGGGGCAGATTAATTTCAAAAATGCACTAGAGGTACATGTCAATAGACTTATTGATGAAGAAGGAAAAATAATTGTGGAAATATGTAATTTAAACAAATAATATGATCGTTATTTTTATCGTACCGTTTTCCCGTCAAATTGAAACTGGACTTGAACAGTTTTCATTTTGCGTTACTTTATGAAATTGAATTTTCATGAAAACACTTTATAATAATAATTAATGATAAGTAGTTGCCATTTGCCTTTGTTTTGCCTGTATATCTATCAATATATCCAGCCAAATAATACTTCTGGTGCAATGAACCGATACTAGGAAAACTACACGTGGTTCTATCTGAAGTCGTAATTTCATTCAAAGCTCAATTATTATTTGATATGATGCATAATCTCATTAAATGGATTACAATTACTAATTATCCACTTAAAAGGGTTCAGTAACAAACTTATTTTCAAAGTTAGGTTTAATTGTTTTCACACTTTCGTTTTTTCTGGCTTGCACTTCCGGCAGTTCATATCTGGGTCACCTTTTTAATTTGTAAATAATACGGTAAATAAATCGTGCAAATGTCAAACAACTCCACACACCGATAGAATATTTATTTCTGTATTATAATTACCTAGCTTGGATTTTTTAAAACCTTAACTTCGTTTTTCACCAATAATTTTTTCTAAAAATTATTCGATACTGGCAAATATTCGTTACCGGTAAAACGACTGTATAGAACCTAATTTGTATAACACGCACTTACCAAGGCTGATAGAATGGCTAAAATGGCAATGCTAGCTTTATGGAAACCATGGGCGATGTCGGTTTCAATTTGATGTTTTTGGTGATGACGAGTCAGAAATGACGGTAAATCCTCCACAGTGAATAGATTGTCTTTCGTTTCGTTATTGTACACGACTCTGGTTATGTTTGATGAAATTCCGGAATGTGTGAAGTTCGTCACTGGCAATGAATATGTTAGAGACCTGTTGCAATTGAAGGGCTGGGTAAGAAGTGCGTTGTAAAACTCGTGTATGTCATAGAGACTCAGATCTATGAACTTCCGCGGATATTTGTCCCTGAGAGCAGAAGTAAACTTCTTTGTCAGTTTCTTCGTGGCATTCAACATTTCTGTAAAATCAGAACAAAATAACTAGTTTATTGTTCAGAATACATTTCGCCTGTAATTCGTGTTAGAAGTACATGTATGATGCATTTGTCGGTTTACAGAGTCTCTAAAAGTCAATTTCTCATGGCATTTAGAATTGTAAAATTACAAAGATGTTCGTTGTGGATTTTTTTTATTTTTTTTTTATTTAACAGATAACTGCATATAGAATATCCCATTATTGTTATGATCTTGGCCCTGGTATCAGCCCGAGCGGTGGCTATCGGCCGATACCATCCGAGTGCCGATACCAGGTCCGAGATCGAAACAACTGTGTGATATTGTTTATATCATATATATAAAATCAAAGATTTTTATTCAAATTCAATTTCCGAATAAGGTATAGATTTTTCCGGATATACAAAACTCATTCGTTTCTATTCCTATAATGTGTGCTTAGAACTTAAGACAAACCGTCGTTGTTTAATATTCAGTAGAAGGGGGTCTGTCGTCTGAGACGAATCACTTTTGGCATCTTTTAGAATTCAAAATTATCGAGAGAGAAACTTCTATTTTATTCAACTTCGTAATGAGTAAAATTCTTTCACTGGGATTTCGTAAGTTTCCAGTTAGATTTCATTCTGTTAGTGAGTTGTTTGAGAACATTCATAAGCGCGTCCATTTTTTTAGCCATTCAATTTTTATCATTTTAACTCTAGTTTTCTAAGAATTAGTCTCGTGTTTCATTCTTCTCTTTATCCTTCATAATTTGACAATGTTGATTGATATTAAATGAAGTGTGCTATTTTTCTAAATACACAACCATTGTGTGAGTTACCTCCCCTAACTTAGATACGGGCTAAGACAGAGAAATATCGCCCTGAGGGTGATACAACCTTCGGTTCCGGTTGCTATGGTGTTCCGATGGAGCCACTTTAACCTTCACACTTTCGCCTATAGGGCAAAGATGCGAGAGTGCGAAGGCGAAAGTGCGAATGTGCGGTTGCGAAGGGGCGAAGATGCGACGGCGAAGCACGAAGATGCGATGGCGAAAGTGCGAAGGCGAAGGAGCGATAGAAGTATCGCTCCTTCGCTTTCGCAACTTCGCACTCTCGCCTTCGCGCTTTCGCTTTTTTATAATTGGAGCTCTCTATTGTTTAAAGACATTTTTAGCTGTATAAAATGACATCTGATGCAGACGACGAACTTTTGAGAATTTATTTTCAACAGCCAGTGCAGATCCATAACTTTTCGGGGGGGGGGGGGGGGGGGTTAGAAGGATAATTGTATTTGTGGGGGGGGGGGGGGGGGTCCAAGACATATTTTTGGAAATTTTATAATATAAAATTAATAATATTAAATTTTCCAGGGGTATGGGGTCCGGACCCTCTCTTCCCCTCTAGAACCATGCATGAGCAAGGAATGTCGCATAATGAAATCAGAATGTTACTGTGTTTGATCCACGGTAAACAGACAGCTGGTAAGTGACAGGAGTCTGGAAGTGCATGTGTACACATTATGGCGGACATTACATTTTATGTGGAGTATTTAAGATCAATTCTACGTAAGAATCAAATATTTATAAAAGGGTCTGGCCACGCATAGTCACCAATTTTCCTTATATTTCATACATGGACACACCTAGGTGTAAAACGCAAAAAACCACTAAAAGTTGGTTGCTATGGGTAACCGTTGCCATGGTTATCGAGGCTAAAGATGGGAAAATAGCAAAACTTACCTACTTTGAAGCCATATTAGAAGGTTTTGCTCACTAATGCAAACTATCAAAGACATAAAACAGCCTTTTTCCTATTTTAAATTATTTAATTATATAAGAAAATTGATGGAGAAACCAATACTTTTAAAATGTTACCATGGAAACCGATACGAATTTTTGAAATCAGTTTTCTGCGGTTTTTTAATAAGCCCAAATGGGAAACTGTTAAATTTTTACATCCATTTAAATGTTTATGCAATATACATTTTATCATGAAAATTGACATCCGTTGCTATGGCAACAAGGCCAAATATTAAGAAAAACTGAGAAATTTAAGATTATTTTGATATGCTTTCATTCCTGATTTTAGATTTTTTTTGCAATTGTTTTAGTTGGAACAAGTAAAATTATATCTATATTTTTCATTATACTCCACAAAAACCTTTGTTATGCAACAGAGAAGTGTTGTTGCTATAGAAAAATTAAGTTGCGTAAAAACTCACACAGAAATTCTTACTTTTTGAAAAGTCCATAGCAACGGCAGTTATTTTTAGAAAATTTCAGAATTTTTTAAAGTGTCATTAAAGTAAAGGACATACTTTATTTTTTCTCACCATTTGATTTTATATATTTATTCATTATATCTGAATAATATCCATTTAAAAATGCCTAAAAATATTATAATTTTCCTTATTCTTAAGCTTGTTACCATAGCAACGGTTCTCAATTTTCATATTTAAATTTTTAATTGCACAATCATAATAGTGTTTACCAAAAAATCCAAGATTTGCACTTTTTATTCAAACTAGATGAAGAAAACTATTTCAAAATTTCTGTTTAGTAACCATGGAAACGCTCTAAAAATATGCGTTTCTCCATGATTTTTTTTGTTTCATTTGAAAAATGACAACTATTTTCAATAATACATTCTACCCTGGAAACCCCAAGTTCTGCACATTACTCACAATATGTTGTCAAATAAGCATTAAAATGCCATTTTTACATCTTTACCCTCGGTTACCATGGCAACGGGACCACATAGCAACAAACAAATGGTGTTAGGCTTTTTTACTCACCAAAGTCTATCAAATTGTCAAGTATGAAGAAAATCCGTGACTATGCGTGACCACCGAATTTTGATTCTTACATAGAATTGATCTTAATAATTAGGCATAGCCAGCATTGGTAAACATAAATGTCACATGTACACATTAAAATATTTATAAACATTCACAGTAAGCACGATGGCCTAATGCATGCGCACCAATAACATCATGCCTGATGGATTAATCGGAGAAACTTAACGAGTACGATGCCTGCATTAAATCCTATGTAATCGACCGAGACTTGCTGAATGCAATCAAAAAGACGAAGGCGAAAGTGCGAAGTTGCGAAGGCGAGACTGCAAAGTTGCAAAGGCGAAGGAGCGATAGTAGTATCGCTCCTTCGCCTTCGCAACTTCGCACTTTCGCCATCGCGTCTTCGCGCTTTGCCGTCGCATCTTTGCACTTTCGCTCCTTCGCCGTCGCACCTTCGCACTTTCAACTTCGCACTCTCGCATCTTCGCCCTAAAGGCAAAAGAGCGAAGGTCGAAGTGGCCCCATCGGAACACCATAGGTTGCTGTCTCTAGTCCAAAAAACTCGTATCAGGGATGATACAATAAGTACTAGGTATATGATATACACCAGTATCTCACAGGCACCTGAAATCTTGCTTTGGGATTCTAACTGTTAAATATTGGCGTTCGTTCTTTATAGCACATACTTTGGAAATGAAGATTTGAGCGAATTGCTACACTTTTAAATGCTCACGTTTTGTCCACTTTCTGCAACTTTGTCATTTCATTTCACATTTTATTATCCTTCTTAAATTAGAGTAGTGATATAATTTTATATGTGAGATGAATTTCTTGTAAGATCATTTATTTGATCACCATCTGATCATGTCAGTGTCAGTGGTTACAGCATATCAGACGAGAAATCTCTGGGATTTTCCCATTATTTTTACTCGGTTTTTTCAGTCATTAAAACTTATCCCTATACAGTAAATAGCATTATTCACGTAAAAAGACCCAAGTAATAGCCGTCTGATTCAATTATTGGATATTTTGTCTGTCGGAACGAATTGTTGTCATTCTACACAGAAAAATTGGGCTTATTTTCATGTAGGTGAACTCCACTCTGTGGCAACGGGCTTTGGATATAAAATAAATACGCGCTGTGAATTTTTTTTCAAAGTGCGTTTAAGTTTTTACTAAATAAACGCACAATGAAATATTTTTGCCAAATTAACACACTTTTAATTTTTTAATGCGTTATGAAGGTGCGTCAATTTTTTATTATCATTGAAACACTTACCGCACTTTAAAAAAATATGTATTAATCACAAATTATTGAATTCGACTTTTTACTTAGTTGATAAATCTTTAGCTATTATTTGTTAGCATTAATAAATATTATTAGTCTTAAAAGAATATAAAAGGAAATATTTACGCTTTGTTGTAAAAAACGTACATTGATTTTGTAAAAACAAGCTCGCAAAAAAGTTTTCTCCCATTTTATGTTATAGAATATGTTGATGTTTAAACATACACCCTTAAATTCAAACAAAATAAATCACTTCATTATTAAAATAATATGCATTGTACGAATATTAAAATATTATCAACTAAAACACAAGCACTACGGTATGCATTTTTGGTACTGACATTTTAAAAGATCATCTTGTGTTTATATACATAACTTACGTTGTACGTATATATTCATCTCATCATGTCTGTTCATAACCGCGTAATATCCATTCATTTTTATCCACTTTTATATTTTACAGCCCATCAGTATAATATAAATAATTTTTGATTTTGACATATTGCAGTTGAGATAAACAAGGTTAAATAATCATCTATTAAAGTATCAAGTGTTTCGACCAAACATCGATAAAGTTTTGTTCTCAGTGCGTAAATATCGACGATATTGACTCACTTTAAAATACATTTTTTTTTTCAAATGGCGTTGACTTGATTTCAGAAATTAAATTTTTCAAAGGACTTTGTAACACTCCCCCCCCCCCCATTCGGAAATACAATTACATTCACTTGTCATATTTTAGCAATGGCAAAGTGAGCCTCAATTTTAAATATGAACTTCATTGTATCGTAACTTTTGTTATGTCAATAATTTTAAGTGCTTATGGGCCTTGTTGCTAGCATCTTTTGTTTTAAATTTAAATACCAAAAATTTTATTTTTAAGAAAGAATTGGTGAGCATCTTCTCATTTATTTAAAGAGCTATAATTTTATGCTGAGGTCCATCTTACTTCCACAGCGATCGATTACATTTGATATAAAAACCCCTGTGAACAGTGGAAAAAAATACATGGCTTGTGTTTTTTACTCTGTATATTTAAACAATTTGTTCGCTTTCATTAGTATAGTCGAGAGCATTATTGACACATTGACAAGGCGTTCATATTTTACATGCTAGGAAGATAAAAATGATCATCATTTTATTCACACAGAAACAATGACCTATGTTACTTATATGTGACACCTTAATATAAATCAAAACTCATGATGGATAGTGTGTAGCTAGGAAACTGTAGCTGTGTGAACGTATGCTGGGTTTTGATTTACATGTTATTATAGTGACGTCATCATAAAAAATGTTTAATTATATTGCCACTTGACTAATTAATTGTAGATGCTCGTTAATCAGACATACCAACGTGTTACTGAAAACACATTAATGTTATTTAGAAATTATCACTCTTTATAAGACCAATTGTTTTTTAAGCTAGATATTGTTTATTGCATTGTAAGTACATCCTGGGATTATTTTTCACAGGCATGAATCACAAAAAGATACTTTTACCAAATACTTTAACGAGTTCGCTGCCTTGGTTTTATTGACATTGTATGAACTGTGTCTATCATCATATTTTATCAGAACTCGGTGATGCAATAGCCATAAACTAATAGCGATTCTGTTCTTAAAATTCAATAATTCACTACAAATAGAAAAACTCCTAAATGTGGAGAGGTTTTCTTCCTATGCAATTATCACTAATTAGTTGAACGTAAAGTATAATAAAATAGCAGCTAAATGGGGTTTTATAGCGGACAATAAAAGGAAACGTTAACTACAATTTGCAATCACTTATAGAATTTCTTTCTTTGACTCATCTCTCACTGTTCCAGGCCAGATAAATGTGTGTTTGCCCCGAGATACCAATGAATAAAAGTCAGATGAACTGTGATATCTCGCTCTCTGACTCAGTAGCGTCCCCTTACCGATCTAAGCAAAACAAAATTGCAACAAGATCTGTAAAATTCATTGCAAAATTGCAACAAGATCAGTAAAATTCATTGCAAAATTGTAACAAGAACTGCAAAAATTAATTGCAAAATTGCAACAAGATCTGAAAAAATTAATTTCAAAATTGTAACAAGAACTGCAAAAATTAATTGCAAAATTGCAACAAGATCTGAAAAAATTAATTTCAAAATTGTAACAAGAACTGCAAAAATGTGTTGCAAAATTGCAACAAGATCAGTAGAATTCATTGTAAGCTGAATGACTAGACTAGACTAGACCAGACAAGACTATAATAAACAAGAACACAACAGACGAATCTTAACCATAGTTATTTGAACTTAGATTTCTTTAAAACTGTTTTTAAAACTATTTTGTCCCATTCATTTCAAAATATGATGTCTTTGATTCGTTTACCTTTATGTGTCATGTGGATATGCCACAACGTATATCGCATCTATATTTGGGGAATGACGTCATTTGTTTTACTGACGACACCACTCGACGTCTTCTTTTATTTGTTCATGATAGAAGGAACGGGGAAATGGATTGATTTTCTAAGGCAGAGATTTATAGCCCATTACCAATATATTTTTTATGTTATCTTATATGTCGAATCAAATTACAGATGCCGAGGGATAACGCAATATTGCCTTTTTTTTCTAAAGATATCTTGATAACAAGATGCATTTGATTTACTTTCTGTGCCCATTACTTGATCTATACTTGGCAATCATTTATTGTTTTTCTATCTCTAGCATCTTTACAATGGCATCAGTTTCTGTATAACAGACGAGGGAGTAATGAACACGATGGCATTTTTTCCGCTATCAAAACACTCCCCCATATCACAATTAAAAGGAACAATACAAACGTGAAAAATGTTATTTTGATTGGGATTCCTTTTAAGCTAAAATTCTTATTATTTTTAATGATGTCAATCTTTCGCTTTTCATTGCACGGGATAATTTAATGTTTCATTGAAACCAAAACTAGTAGCACTAAATTACAAACAAGTATCTGTGTTAAACCAAATCTATGCAAAAGAATAAGGGGAACCCGTCTGTGTTCGAATGGTCGGTATGATGTTCCTTTGTTGCTCGTAAAGTATTGTCAGTTTAGGTACATGTTTATTTGTCAAATAAATGCCTATAATTATATTCTTTTATTTTTTTTTGCAGTTTTATAGTTGATATTGTATGTGCTAAAACTCTACAGTCTGATTGGTTGTTCGTACCTTTGATGTAGTTAATGTCCAGAATAAGCCCGGCCAGAACCAGCAGGCAGTCGAGAATATTCAGCAGGACGATCAACAGCAACACCTTCTTACTGTGTAGAATGTCCTGACACGAACTCTGAAGTCTGTAATCAAATAAGACAGGTTTATCAGAAAACAACAAATATTTAAATTATTATTGTTTCAGAGATTTTCCCACCACTCTTTGTTTTTCTGTCATGGTTTAATTAGTAACAGATGCAGATTTTAGCTGTTGTTTTCTGTAACAAAATCTACTTCATGAACGGATTCTTACTTGACATTCGATTATTCTACAGTCTATATTTATCCAAAATGAAAATAGACAAGTATTTCTGCCCGTATCTTTGTCAGCTTAACAGCATAAATTGCATATCAATAGGTTTCTACTGTTATGGCTTTTCTAAAAGAATTTCTGAATTGCAAAGAGCTTTATTTTACTTTTAGAACCTCCTGAAATAAAACACTTGAACCCAAAATATTTTAAGAATCAAATATCAATTGTTTGTAGTGTGTTTTAATCGAAACGATCTCCAAGAAAATTTTTGGCATTTTCACTTTATCCCATCTATGCACTGCGCATGCTTCATATTTATGATTCTAATATTGCACGATGCTTCTCTCGCGAAGTGATCTAGGAGATACCTGTGCGTTTCTTTTTCAATTACTTTTTCAAATTACATATCAAAATAAGTCTAAACTATCATCATAGAATTTTACTATGATTTTTAATTTGAAAAAAAAACCGCTGACAAGATTAATTTTTTTTCGGCACTTAACGATTTTCAGAATGGTCTCTATTTATTTGTTTATCGAATCAATTATTGTAGATTTCAGAGCAATCTAAAGACATAATGTTGAAAAAGGATGCTTGATATTCAGTAGAGTTATTTGTCACGCCCATCCATTGACTCACATTTTCCTCAGTCCTTGTTCGTCTTCTTTCTCTAGCTCCTCTTTTATTTCTTTGTCCAAATTCTCTTCGATTTTATCGATGGTAAAGCTAGGAGTTGACATCCGCCGAGCGACATGTTCCACAGCCTAAAATGTTAAGATAAAGGAAACAATTTAATTCCAGTTACAAATATCTCAAGTAACCATTCTCAATAAAACCTTGTGTGTTCACATACAAGCATTTTTACCAGAAGGATTTTCATTTTCTTTACAATTCCTTTTCACATAGATCTGCAAGGTTTAAAGAAACGTGTCATTCTAACTAGTGATGTTTTGAAACATGATATATATATACTCTAAAAGTTGTGCCTCATTGTAAAATATGTCGATTTCAAAGAACCTTACAGATATGTAATTACCCCAAAAACAAATACAAGTACAAGTGAAACTACAGAAATTAGGTGAATAGAAGTCACTCTTTAATGTCAAGGCCATTCAACAAATGTTTCAACTCAAAATTTGCAATTTTCTTTAAGTACCTACAAGCCTTCTTCAGAAGTTAAAGACTGGGACAAAGAAATGGAGAAAAATAAAAGCTGTGGTTGATGTTTGCATCATCAATTTTGTCGTCAATCACACAGAAATAGGGTTCAGGGGTCGGCGTCGTCATAAAGAACCGTTAAAAGGTTTGCTTTTATTAATTACTCCCG
This sequence comes from Magallana gigas, assembly GCF_963853765.1. Classification (NCBI taxonomy): domain Eukaryota; kingdom Metazoa; phylum Mollusca; class Bivalvia; order Ostreida; family Ostreidae; genus Magallana; species Magallana gigas. The sequence goes on along the minus strand of NC_088857.1, from coordinate 26,000,295 downwards.
TGTTGAATACAAGTTAGAAGGGCTTGGTAAACATTGAAGGCGATGTCTGCACTCAGAAAAAAACAAAGAGGAGTCGTGGATGTAACATACTAGTGGTCTCGATTCAAAGAGCAACTTCAGTGCCGTCATTTCTGATGACGTAATTGAGTCAAAAGCTTTAGCAATTTGTAAACAAGAACTGTCTCAGTCTGAGAGAAAAGTCATGATTTAATAATGGAAAAAAGTAAGGATGATGCACCTGCAACTCTGCTCGTGTACTCATCAATAATTTATTGTCCCGCACGAGTTAGGCTTGTGTTTGCTCGAGAGGTAGATTTATAGCAGGTGCTTTAATATTCCCTCATTAAAGTTCAACTAAAAGAAAGCTTAATTATCTTGATAATACGCATGTCAGACTAGAACTCAACTGTGCACTGTAACGGATGTCAAGGTTGTTTAGTTTCTTTTTTTTTTCTTAAGCATTGAGTCTGAGTCAGGTTTGAGAAATATAATTTAGAGAGAAGCGTATCGTTAAGTTGAAGACACAAAATTAAGCTGCTAATATACATCAATAGAATAGCACTCAGAAAAGCTACTCAACTTTCAAATCATGATAACAAATGAAAACTGGCAATCGGTTTTTAGAACGCAGTTCGCAGTTCGCAGTTCGCAATTGAATAGTGAACTGCGTTCTATAGAACGCAGTTCGCAATTCAAAATTTAGTGCGATTGAATAGTGAACTGCGTTCTATAGAACGCAGTTCGCAATTCAAAATTTAGAATTCATATTTGGGACCCGCTTGCCTTATATGCAATTGAATAGTGAACTGCGTTCTATAGAACGCAGTTCGCAATTCAAAATTTAGAATTCATATTTGGGACCCGCTTGCCTTATATGCAATTGAATAGTGAACTGCGTTCTATAGAACGCAGTTCGCAATTCAAAATTTAGAATTCATATTTGGGGCCCGCTTGCCTTCTATGCAATTGAATAGTGAACTGCGTTCTATAGAACGCAGTTCGCAATTCAAAATTTAGAATTCATACTTGGGGCCCGCTTGCCTTCTATGCAATTGAATAGTGAACTGCGTTCTATAGAACGCAGTTCGCAATTCAAAATTTAGAATTCATACTTGGGGCCCGCTTGCCTTCTATGCAATTGAATAGTGAACTGCGTTCTATAGAACGCAGTTCGCAATTCAAAATTTAGAATTCATACTTGGGGCCCGCTTGCCTTATATGCAATTGAATAGTGAACTGCGTTCTATAGAACGCAGTTCGCAATTCAAAATTTAGAATTCATATTTGGGGCCCGCTTGCCTTATATGCAATTGAATAGTGAACTGCGTTCTATAGAACGCAGTTCGCAATTCAAAATTTAGAATTCATACTTGGGGCCCGCTTGCCTTCTATGCAATTGAATAGTGAACTGCGTTCTATAGAACGCAGTTCGCAATTCAAAATTTAGAATTCATACTTGGGGCCCGCTTGCCTTCTATGCAATTGAATAGTGAACTGCGTTCTATAGAACGCAGTTCGCAATTCAAAATTTAGAATTCATACTTGGGGCCCGCTTGCCTTCTATGCAATTGAATAGTGAACTGCGTTCTATAGAACGCAGTTCGCAATTCAAAATTTAGAATTCATACTTGGGGCCCGCTTGCCTTATATGCAATTGAATTGCGAACTGCGTTCTATAGAACGCAGTTCGCAATTCAAAATTTTGAATTCATACTTGGGACCCGCTTGCCTTATATGCAATTGAATAGTGAACTGCGTTCTATAGAACGCAGTTCGCAATTCAAAATTTAGAATTCATATTTGGGGCCCGCTTGCCTTATATGCAATTGAATAGTGAACTGCGTTCTATAGAACGCAGTTCGCAATTCAAAATTTAGAATTCATACTTGGGGCCCGCTTGCCTTATATGCAATTGAATAGTGAACTGCGTTCTATCTAGAACAATTCAAAATTTAGAATTCATACTTGGGGCCCGCTTGCCTTATATGCAATTGAATAGTGAACTGCATTCTATAGAACGCAGTTCGCAATTCAAAATTTAGAATTCATATTTGGGACCCGCTTGCCTTATATGCAATTGAATAGTGAACTGCGTTCTATCCAACGCAGTTCGCAATTCAAAATTTAGTGCGATTGAATAGTTAACTGCGTTCTATCTAGAACGCAGTTCGCAATTCAAAATTTAGAATTCATATTTGAGGCCCGCTTGCCTTATATGCAATTGAATAGTGAACTGCGTTCTTTCTAGAACGCAGTTCGCAATTCAAAATTTAGAATTCATATTTGAGGCCCGCTTGCCTTATATGCAATTGAATAGTGAACTGCGTTCTATCTAGAACGCAGTTTGCAATTCAAATTTAGAATTCATATTTGGGTAGTTTTTAGCTCACCGAAACGAAGTCGGGGGGGAGCTTATGCTATACCCTCGGCGTCGGCGTCCGAACCTGGTTAAAGTTTTTGTTGCAGGTCCTGTATCTAAGTTATTACTTGTCCTATCTTCACCAAACTTGCATGGATGATGCATCTTGACCTACTCATGGACTTGAAAGACCTGAATGCTGAATCAGGGCCATGAGTTTCAGATGCTGGAGGAGGTTAAGGTTTTTGGAGCAAGTTAGAGTTTTTGGTGCAGGTGCCCTTTGATAGCAATTTATAGGTTACTACTGGTCCTAACTTTACCAAACTTGCATGGATGGTGCATCTTATGATACTGATGCATCAGACATGCTTTAATGCTGAATCTGAGCCTTAGGTTTCAGATGCTGGATGAGGTTAAGGTTTTGTAGAGCTGGTTAACGTTTTTGGAGCAGGTGCCCTTTGATGATTATATCTTAGTTATTACTGGTCCTAACTTCACTTAATTTGCATAGATGGTGCGTCTTATGATACTGATATACCTGGCAGGCTTGAATGCTGAATCTGAGCCATAGGTTTCAGATGCTGGATGAGGTTAAGGTTTTAAGAGCTGGTTAAAGTATTTGGAGCAGGTGCCCTTTGATGATTATATCTTAGTTATTACTGGTCCTAACTTCACCAAACTTGCATAGATGGTGTGTCGTATGATACTGATGCCTCTGACAGGAAGGAATGCCGAATTTGAGCCATAGGTTTCGGATGCTGGATGAGGTTAAGGTTTTTAGAGCTGGTTAAAGTTTTGGAGCAGGTGCCCTTTGATGATTATAACTTAGTTATCACTGGTCTAAAATTCACCAAACTTATATGGATGGTGCGTCTTATAATACTGATGCACCTGACAGGCATGAATGCTGAATCTGAGCCATAGGTTTCGGATGCTGAAGGAGGTTAAGGTTTTAAGAGTTTGTTAAAGTTTTTGGAGCAGGTGCCCTCTGATGATTATATCTTAGTTATTACTGGTCCTAACTTAATAAAACTTGCATGGATGATACGTCTTATGATACTGATGCACCTGGCAGGCTTGAATGCTGAATCTGAGGCGTATGTTTCGGATGCTGGATGAGATTTGTTTTTTGGGAACAGGTCACAAATTTTATAGATAATAGCTTGCATAGTTGATTTAACTATAATATTAATGAACTGCAGAGGTAGCTTCAGATGCAGATCTCCATTATCAAAGTTGCTAAAAAAAATTATCCTATCTAAAACCTGCTTGATAGATGTGTTCGTTGTTAAATGATATAATATGATTCCTTTGATATAATATTGTATGATATGATACACTATTGTTTTATGTGATACAATATTATATCATATATTATATTGAAAAAAAATATATGATACGATATGATATTGTATCAATTTTTTTTGTACATTATGATATGATATTGTATTGTGATATTGTTATGTATAGTATTGTTTATTATGATACAATATTGTATAATATGATATTGTATAATATCACATATATTATATTTTATCACATGCTATTTCATATGATATTGCAACATAATATAGTATCATATGATATGATATTGTATAATATATATCATATCATATGATACGATATTGTATAAAATGAGATTGGTTTATATAATATATTATTATATCAAGATATGAAAATGTATTATATGATATTGTATAATGTGATATTGTATCATATAATACAATAAAGTATACTATGATATTGTATGATATAATATAGTACTATATCACATGATATTGTATCAATTGATATGATACAATGTTGTAGCTAATTTTATTGTATCATATGATACAATATCCTACATTGTATTAAATATGATACAATATCATACAATGCAATATCATGCTATAATATTATACAGTATAATATTGTGATGCATTATGTGATATGATATTGTATCATATATTATTATAATGTATCATATCATATCAATATCATAATATATTATGATATTGTATTATGTGATCAAATACAATAATGTATAACAAGATACAATGTCATATCATATGTTACAATATCATATTTCATCATTATTTATTACAGTATTTTATTGTAATATATGATATATATTGTACTGGTATCATAGGATGCAATATAGTATTTTATATTATCGTATTGATAAACATTGTATCATATAATATCCTATGAAATGAACATATGATTATTATACAATTTTTATTATATGATATTGTTATACGATATTTTGTCAAAACAGTATCCATGTATATCCAAGATCATTAATTATGATTTTCATATAATATGATAAAGGTGGTCTCATAAAGGTGATTCTTCAAAAAGGTGATCCCTCGTCTCGGTGAGCTTTGTAATCTGTTATTACCTATGTTTAAGAATCGGGCTTATATGCAATTGAATAGTGAACTGCGTTCTATCTAGAAAGTAAATCGCAAATCAAAATTTAGAATTCATATTCGGGACCTGAATTTTTCAGGGGCATCTACTAGTGGTATTTCACTACCACTGTGAAAATATGGTGATGCAGTTATCTATAGTTTCTGAGAATCGGGCTTATATGCAATTGAATACTGTAGTTTCATTGATATTCAAGGGCATCAATTTTCGTGGATAAAGTGAAAATCACAATATCAAGTATACGTAAATTAGTGGCCAATGAACCTATCATAACAAAATGTTAATTAAAATTGCACTTCAATGAATATTTAATTTCGTGGATCAACTAAACAATGATCCACGAAATTCATATCCTTATCTAGTGACACACTAGTAACTATATTTTTATTCATATGCACTGATAATAAATGAAAATAATATATATATTTCAAAGTACATTTTATTTATTTTTTATCCATGCTTGCGTGCATGCATATTTCAGCATGCGCAGTCTAATATTTCCGGACACGACTTCCTACTAGACTGTGAAACTTGCAAAGTTGCGTTAGCGCGACGGCGTGTTAAGCAAAGTTGTGTTAGCGCTACGGCGTGTTGTGCAAAGTTGTGTTAGCGCGACGGCGTGTTGTGCACAGTTGCGTTAGCGCGACGGTGAGTTGTGTACATGTGTTAGCGCAATGTCTCGTTTATCTGAACGCGATGTCGCGCTAATACAAATGGCCCTATCCGGACACCATACAGATCTCAAAAACTATAGATTACTGCATCACCAAATTTCACAGTGGTAGTGAAATACCACTAGTAGATGCCCCTGAAAATTTCGGGCCCCAAAAATGAATTGCGAACTGCGTTCTATAGAACGCAGTTCACTATTCAATTGCATAGAAGGCAAGCGGGCCCCAAGTATGAATTCTAAATTTTGAATTGCGAACTGCGTTCTATAGAACGCAGTTCACTATTCAATTGCATATAAGGCAAGCGGGCCCCAAATATGAATTCTAAATTTTGAATTGCGAACTGCGTTCTATAGAACGCAGTTCACTATTCAATTGCATATAAGGCAAGCGGGTCCCAAATATGAATTCTAAATTTTGAATTGCGAACTGCGTTCTATAGAACGCAGTTCACTATTCAATTGCATATAAGGCAAGCGGGTCCCAAATATGAATTCTAAATTTTGAATTGCGAACTGCGTTCTATAGAACGCAGTTCACTATTCAATTGCATATAAGGCAAGCGGGTCCCAAATATGAATTCTAATTTTAAATTGCGAACTGCGTTCTATAGAACGCAGTTCACTATTCAATTGCATAGAAGGCAAGCGGGCCCCAAGTATGAATTCTAAATTTTGAATTGCGAACTGCGTTCTATAGAACGCAGTTCACTATTCAATTGCATATAAGGCAAGCGAGCCCCAATATGAATTCTAAATTTTGAATTGCGAACTGCGTTCTATAGAACGCAGTTCACTATTCAATTGCATATAAGGCAAGCGGGCCCCAAGTATGAATTCTAAATTTTGAATTGCGAACTGCGTTCTATAGAACGCAGTTCACTATTCAATTGCATATAAGGCAAGCGGGCCCAAGTATGAATTCTAAATTTTGAATTGCGAACTGCGTTCTATAGAACGCAGTTTCACTATTCAATTGCATATAAGGCAAGCGGGCCCCAAATATGAATTCTAAATTTTGAATTGCGAACTGCGTTCTATAGAACGCAGTTCACTATTCAATTGCATATAAGGCAAGCGGGCCCCAAGTATGAATTCTAAATTTTGAATTGCGAACTGCGTTCTATAGAACGCAGTTCACTATTCAATTGCATATAAGGCAAGCGGGCCCCAAATATGAATTCTAAATCTTGAATTGCGAACTGCGTTCTATAGAACGCAGTTCACTATTCAATTGCATATTAGGCAAGCAGGCCCCAAATATGAATTCTAAATTTTGAATTGCGAACTGCGTTCTATAGAACGCAGTTCACTATTCAATCGCACTAAATTTGAATTGCGAACTGCGTTCTATAGAACGCAGTTCACTATTCAATTGCGAACTGCGAACTGCGAACTGCGTTCTAAAAACCGATTGCCATGAAAACTTTAGTAATTTCAGCTCATCTACTGGGTTTTCGGGATATTTCATTAGACTGATAACGTTTCGTGTTTTCCGACGCTGTACGTAAGAGTTGAGTAGGATAAAGCATTGACATAGAGTTTTGCATTTGACGTCCTGCCACTGCAATGTACATAAGACGCACCGATCGTTTATAACAAGTCACATAAAGACCCACCAACCTTGATTTAATGCTGAAGGTCATCTTAAGTCGGTTGGGGGCCTAATTGCTCAAACTTTTGGTATACGATAAGGAAGTATCTTTCTATATAATTGATTACCTGTGTATGTGTGTTTATACACTGTATGCTGTTTTTTCGAGTTCAACCATTGTGTGGATACTTTGAAAAAAAGAAATCATGAACAATTTATGTCATTGAAATTTGGGTAAAGATTGCAAGTTAATTTAACGGTCACGATTCACCAGCAGGTATTTACTCAAAAACGTTAATGAAAAATATATTCAAATTTTAAAAGCAATGGGTTTCATACGGAAATGCTAATCTTAAATACCTGCCTACACTCAAACATAGATGCTACTATTGATAAACCCAATCAAATTTTGTTTTCATTATTTCTGGTGGTTTTTACTTTTGTAATATAAAGGGTTTTTAAATTAACCCCCCCCCCCCCCCCCAAGAATTAGAACTGACAAAAGTAGAATAACGAAAACAGTTATGATATGTTTACACGTATTACTGGAGAAAACAGACGCGTGACTCCATCACGTGCAAAAAGGCGCGGAATGAGATGTAATAACATAAATTTGAAAAAGATCGATTGTTTAAAATTTGGCATTGAAAAGCACATTTCTTTGATAAGTAATTTTTTATTTATTGTAATAAGATAAATTTGTTTTTTTCTGTCTTCTATCAGAATTGCTTGACATATGCATAAACTCTTCATAATTAATCAAACTTTATGAATATATTTTACCTTTTTGTGATGATAAATGAAGAACATTTACCTTTTTATTTTTTTAAAACAATCGTCAACTATTTTATAATTTATGAAGTATTACAAAACTTCTCAAACACAACTAACTATATTTTGCATATCTAAACATTATAATGAAGAGAGAGAGAGAGAGAGAGAGAGAGAGAGAGAGAGAGAGAGAGAGAGAGAGAGAGAGAGAGAGAGAGAGAGAGAGAGAGAGAGAAAGAGAGAGAGAGAGAGAGAGAGAGAGAGAGAGAATGTGAGTGAGTGAATTACTTAGTTTTCCCACAATTTAACAAGCAGAATTTTTACACGCATCATTACGGGAATTAAAGTTTGGGGATATAATACTCAGTCTGTATTTTTGCATTTTTACGTTTTGTATGGGCAGCTCTTGTTTCACATTTTATCATTTAAAGCTAATGCATGCTATTTTGGACACTGCAACCACTTTCAAGTAAAAGCAAATATCAAATTCCATATTATTCAAACACGGTAGCATCGATTTGGACCTGCTTTTAAAACTTTTACATTTTCGTAGTCTGTTTACACAACCTTTTTAGTATGTACGACGGGGCAATTTGATGGAACGATGATACTCGGACTAAGAACATAGTGCCATGGTGTTTTCTAAAAAAACATCCACCAAAATATCCTATCCAATACTTGAAACGTAAATCGTAAACCGGGAATGAGGCGATGTGTGGGGTTTATATCTAATTATAATGTAAACTTTTTTGTCTGAGTATTTTTTTTGTATTGTTAATTCTAATATTATTTGTAATGTAATTTGTAATGTTATCATTTCCTCAATATAATCTTATCTAATACAACCGCACACAAAAATCAACAATGCACTTCGTAAGGTACAATCTAAGGTACAATTTCTCTTGTTGCATCTCCATTACCTATAAACCAGATAACTTAAAGCGGCGCCTATCAAGTTGACTTAAATCATTTTATTATTACATAATATTTCAAATGTTTCAATTTTCTCTACAATTCTCACACTTTCACATATAATAATATGAACTTGATTGAAACGATAAATGACGTAATCAGGTGGTTGATTAATCCATTCTAAAGCCTCGTTATCTCAGAAGGTCGTCGCCCTTGATTTCTTGATACCACCCAGATCGATAGACCTGCTGGGGTGGGGGCTGTGGATTAAAGCTGGTGTACACGATTTTATTTTATTTTTTTTAACTTACAAGTTGCCATTTATTTTCAGATTGAATCTCCCGTAGAAAGCGACCTGTAACCCCATTACGACGTGAGTTATTAGAACCATTATAACAAGACCTTGGACTTTCGGTTGGACGTAGCTGTCTATTTCTTGCGTCAAAACAAGTTAAAAATGACGCGGTTACAAGCGAAATATGCACCGTATGCGTAGTCTTGCCTCAAAACCCAGAAAAATCTTGTTGATTTCAAAGAGCAGTGGCGGAGTGGCCAGCAAGACAGACAGGCCTACGTCACATTGCTGTTTGACACAACTACCCAAAGTCCAAGCTCTTGTTAAAATTGTTCTATAGACCAAAGGTACATGCATTCGTGACGTTACAGTGTTTTATGAAATCATGTCTTCAAATAACTATGACATTAAGAAAATTGTGTTCGTTTATATTACAAAAATTTATCAAACTGTTTGTTCACCCCATTTACTTTTTTTTTTTAATTTACAGCTATATTGTATAATTATATGTTTTAAATATATTAATTTTTGTTCATGTACCACATGTACCATTATACGATTTTTTTAATGAAAATAAACAGAACTGAACTAAACTGATATTAAAGCAAGCGCTTATAAAAATAGCAATTTCACCTTCTGAACTTTATATAGGAAGCGTTTTTGCAGAGGTGAAGTAATCAATAATTTGACATTGATTTCGATTATCAATTTTATCATTTTAAAAAAAATCATCGATTATGTATTCTCATAACTTGTTATCGCTATGTTTCGTCTGAATGCAAATATAGCTGAACTTACATAGAAACTGTCTGTGAGTCACCGACGTTTCGCTTGGAAGAATAACTTTTTTGATGTATGTTTTATCATGAAATCATCCATACTCTCTCTCTCTCTCTCTCTCTCTCTCTCTCTCTCTCTCTCTCTCTCTCTCTCTCTCTCTCCGAGAATGGTACTTGTCCTAAGCCAATCTTATAATCTTAAGCAGTATTTCATGGAGGAAATCTTTTGTTTTGGGAGGTAAAATCTGTACAATTGATTATAAAAAAAAAACCCATGTCAAGCTTCATTGTTATCATAATCAATCTATAAACTAGTGTTAAAACGGTTGTCAAAATACGTTTGAATATTTATCATCGATCCAAACCTTTGAGTCTGTTAAAATTTCAGATTTATATGTACACGTAAATACATATATAAATATGAGAGTTTTAATTCTTAAGGTAATTTACAGTAAAAAAAAACTGATTATGATTCTTAATTCATTATAAGGCTACTTCAAGATAGCTTATAATAACACCATGGGGATCAGTTCCGAGTTAAATATACAAGTATTCATTTGATGTGTATATTCTCCCGGCCTACACCCACTTAACTTGTTCTGGAATTGGCCTTGCGCATTTCTACAGCTTTAATAGCCCTTTGGTTTGATATATTTCGCGATAAACTATCGCTAAAACAATGATAAACGAATAAAACCCCTCTGACCTTCACCGCTCGGATTGCAATCGATGACCGGCGTCTGTAGATTCCCTCCCCGGACACCTGGCCGTTGAGTTGGTCGGGGGTCATCAAGAACTGCTGGGGTCTGGAGAGGGACCCATTCCGGCTGGTCTCCGGGGTTCCACGCCGGGGGCTGGAGCGCGCGCTCCTTGGAACTGTTCGGTAGACCCGGCTCTCCTGAAATTTATCCATAGGAGGAACTTGGGGATCCTGAAATACAGAATAAAGGTTTCCAGGACCTGTGGTACTTCTTAGACCGCACTGGTAATTTGTTACCGTTTAAAGAAAGTATTCTTGTTCAATAAATTTGTGCGTTTAATATTAACAATTAGTGACAATTGGTTCCATTTAACAATGAAAAATGTGCTTGCAACAGAAAAGAAAATCAAATTAGTAAAATCAAGCAAAGATGTGATATATCAATAGAACCATTAAATCTGCCCAATTTTCAAATGCTTGTAATGAATTGCGACAACAATAATTTCTATAGGACCATTTGTGCTGTCTTTGAACTGCTCAATCATCGCTTTTCATGTCAGCGAAAACGTGTAAAGTTTTTGAAATTTGTTTTTATAGTGTCAACAAGAATGTATACTGGTAACACTGTATCAATGTTGGATTAAATTTCTTCAATAAATATGCCAATGGAATCAATTTTTAAAAAAAAATCAAATAATATACATGTAGTTACGACGAAAAAAGTGTCCCTCATCTCTGTTTCTTCTTTCTTTATCATTTATTTTTCATTTTTAAAAAATTAATAATAAGGTTTGAAATAAACACCTGTATCGAACGTTTGACTTATATTTAATACATAAACAAAAATCATACCAGGCCAGTCTTGCTTTGTCTTTAAAGATCACGGTAAGAAATATATGCATGTAAATTGCAAATCCTTTCGATTATGAAATAAAAATCCCTTTCCGCAAAATAAATATTAATGTCGTGTATAGGTAAGGGGTCAAAAGGTTAAGATTGGAGATACATATCTTGTAAATATTGCATAAAGCATTCATATATCTTAATCAGACGAACTCCGATAAGGGACAGGAGGCCTGTTATAACGATTGGGTCTATATGCCGTTGTTATTGATGAAAGAATTGCTATAGTCGGTAATTGAGTAAAACATTTATATTCATCTTGCATTAGCATTTCAAGAAATAATGACAAAAGTTCATCGAATGTGTAACTCGGATAATGATATTGTGGAAGGAATTTGCCAGATATATATAGAGAAAGGCTTATTTATAATGAATTAATTATAATGTTGAAAGGGGATGCAACACATGCAAAAGAAATTAAGGTAAGGCGATGAATAGACAAAGAAGATGGGGGATGAATACATCATAAAACAATTCAGTATAGAGAGAGAGAAAAAAAATGATAGAAAGAAGAGAAGTCTTACCCACTTCTGTCCTCTTAGAAGTTGAATTATCACATAATGGATGTTCAAACTAACACACTTTTTTAACACAAATCTCGCACAAATGATTTTTAAGAACAACACTTTTAAAAGATCTCAAGGTTAAAAATCAGCTGTTCGTGTCAATTTCCTCCCCGATCTCTTACGACACACAATACTGTAAGCGGTCATCGATCACTCATTTCTAATCCATTTCACAATATTAACTTAGATCATATAAAACCATACACTTTACAACTTTGCCGTATCAAAACCACCAATAAGCTTAGTTTATCACCGGTGTAATTTATTTCGAATCATTTTTGTTCGCAAAATCCATCAGGCTATTTTCGATCGCTTTCCTTCTCCAGCGCTCTGTTCAAAAGTAAATACCTTGTGATAACAAACGCACAATGGACTCTTAGTTGGGTTTAACTTATAGCTGTCCGTTTTTACTTGCTGAGTCGACCAAGAAAATAAGAAAAAATAACAACATAAAATAAACAACGGCAAATGAAGGGCATCTGAAATTTCACTCTGATAATGGACCATGAAAATTACATCTGGAGAGAAACCCCACTGGAAGCTTTTTTTTGTAATTCCCGAAATATGACCGCTCCAACAGCAGGCGTATTCAAACAACTATTAAAAATCAGCAGAGCGCGGACAATCAATGACGATTTGAAGTTCAATTAATTGTCTTATTTTTTCTCAAGAGTTAGACGCAATAACAACGTTGCTTTGGTTGGTGTCTGATTGCATTTCCTTTGTGTTCCTTCTCATGATGCTAAAGCCATTATAAAACTCGGTAGGTTTGTTGAGCTAATTCGGGGCTTAATATTTTAACTTGAATCAGTACATTGAAATCATTTTTATGTCATTGCCAGGAAAGAGGGGCTTCTCTTAATTATTCGTTGTGTAATATCAAGTGCAGATAGACGCATATATATCTTGGAGTTTTCTCATGTTTCAGCGTTGCACTGAACATTCGCTATCCCCACACAGTTGTCGCACTTACACTTATACTTTTTACAAGGATTACTAAAAAGCCGCACCAGCTTCAGGATTCATTAATGTACATGTAGTTTATGAATTGCTGGGCTTTCTTCCCACAGATATAAACCATTTTCGAATGGATTTTGATCTTCATAAACCATAAACCATTCGAAACTGCATGAAAATTCATAGACACTTCTTTGCCCCATAATACATACTACCCATAATCCTCTGCGGAAGCTTGCCCCATAAGCAACGTTATAATAGTAAAATAGAACCATTTTAACAAGGCCTTGGACTTTCGGTAGGATGTAAATATCTATTTCTTGCGTCAAAACAAGTTAAAATGATGCTGATTTCAAGCAAAATATACATCGATTGCGTAGCCTTTTCTCAAAAGCCACACAAATCCTTGTTGATTTCAAAGAGCCATTACTGAGTGGCCAGCAATGAAATAGGCAGACCTACGTCACATTGCTGATTGACAAAACTACCCAAAGTCCAAGCTCTTGTTAAAATGGTTGTATATAGGGAGAGGGCGATCTAAGTTACAGAGCTTTTGTCTAATCCCAATTGTAAATTTGTACTATGAAACTATGTTTAAATCAAATCATAGAATTGTGATTTTAATGGGGGGGGGTCTTTGATTACAGAAACAAGCGTCTATGTGAAAATTTAACAAAAAAGTATAATGTATCCATGTGCTCACAGTCATGTGTATTGAAATAGTTTTCTTGAGGAGTGTCGCTAAACCTGTAGTATGGGGCTATATTGATGGCCGAAAAGATATTTTCTATCAAACTTTTTTGACATAAATATCAATTTAGGAGCTTCTAATTCAATCACATTTCCTTCAATTATTTGTCACAGATACGATATTTGTTTGTTTCGTTTTGTTGGTTTCTTTTTTCTGGTAATGAAGTAACAAGTTGGACAACTCCAAGTTTTATTTGTAACTGCACGTGCCTAAATTATATTTGAAATTAAATTTCGAGGCAAACGAGAATATGTGAATAACTAAATAAATCAACAAATAATTTAACAGACAAATAACAGGGAAACAACGATAAGAAAAATAGGAAGAATAAAACAAAAACAAGTCGACAAAAGCCGCAACAACGACTGATTGGAAATTCTAGTACGTGTACACCGAGATTCGATCCAAATATCCCATTATTTTCAGAGTAGCAAAGGATTTCAAAAGATTGAGACCAAGGCATCGGGTTCCTGCCCTAGGAATATGTGTGAAGATTTTATCTGCCGATACCAACTGCGAATAAGGATTTAGGACCAAACGAGAATTGATTCCATGATATAAGAATAATCTTACTAAAATAACAAAAAAAAATATTTCCTCGCAGACGACGGTAAAATTTGGGTTTCATTGTAATCACGTGTACATATAAAAAAAAAAGAAGAAAGTTGATAGCCTTCAAAAACACTATAGATAAAGAAAAACCCATGTACTCATTTGAGAAAATAATTGAGAAATAATACTTGATATACATTTCATTCAAAATCGTTCTTTTTAAATAATTTTCTCATGCATGCATCTATAGTTAACCTTAAAAATAAAAGAATGGAAACATATATATCATTTTTCATGATCATGTGGAAATTCTTGCATATCTATCATTTTTCATGATCATGTGGAAATTCTTGCCCATTAATAAATGCCCTATATTACTGAAACATGAAATTTTTCTCCTTATACATTTTGTATTACTGAAACATGAAATTTTTCTCTTTTTCGTACGCAATGAATAGGTTAATAAAAAAAAAGATTGATAAATCGTTTTGAATAAATAGAAAATAAAATCAGTTTTCGTTCTATGATGAGAAATAGAGACAGCAGTGCTATTACTCATTTTATTTTATAATATACAAAGGATTGATCTACGGTAAATATCTGGTAGTGGAAAGGAATGCAAATATATCTTTATATATTGTAAATTAATTGTGATCAACTGAAAGTCGACATTTCAAAAAGTTTTTATTCAAATTGCCAAATTTTTCTTGTTCAAAGAAATATACTGCTTATCTTAGGTTCTTTAAATCTTTTATAAAATGCTTTGATGGGCTAAAATTTCAATTTAATAAATATATGTTTATATCATTTGCTCTGAATTTTGCGGTTTTTAAATGTTGGGTGGGGGGGGGGGGGGGGCAGGGGGCTTTTTTGCGCACTAAAGATTTTTCTTAAATTTATAAACAAACAATTGAATTAACATGGAGTTGCCCCCCCCCCCCCCCCCACTTTTATGAGACCATGTAAAAATTTTGAATTGAAAATAATGAAATGAACAGTTTTATGAAAACCGTAACGGTAGGATATGACAGCTTTGAGAAATAACTCTGCTGAGGTCGTGAGGTCGTATGACAAATTTTGGTCTTACATGTAGATAGATTTTAGGCATGAAGAAGCTTTATGAAACTGACCCAAGGACCAGTTTAGCGAAATTTTCATAAGATAATTTCAAATATATGTCTTAATGTTGTCTTTTACGAAAATGTATGCTTATATCACAGTGGCGTGTGTTATTTGTGTAAATTATTAGATAATTCCGTTGTTTAGGAATATAAAACTAGTAACATATGTATAATAGGACTGTTCATCATTTATGCTATATAAATTGGCTAAAAAAAAGTAATGTTTTAGCCTTGTTAAAAATAGTTGGTGGGAAGTATACTTTGATAAATAGCAGATTTTCTCTCATATAAAGTAATCAAATCTTTTGTGTCTTGTAATATCAAATATTCCAACGTCTTTATTCGTCCAAAATTTGCAATGAAAATTACACCAAAACAGACAGTTTCATTATTCTTAATTCCCAAAAAATTAAATTTGGCTGTTATGTAATGAAAACTAAAACTTGATGTCCATATATATATTTCCATAAAGTTTACTTAAAAAAGACCCATTTTGACAGCTATGTGAAACAGCTTTATATATAAAACATTGCGAAGACGAATGACCTTCATTTGATTTTTGCAATTTTTTGTATAACTTATATTGTTGTCATCATTAAGAATTTATTATAAATTTACACATATCTTTGAGTAGTATTTCCCATTATCTTTAGCCTCCGTTACAATGACAATAGAAGACTACATGACAACAAGTTAATGATTCATTTGATTGTGCACTGTATAGAGAGTTTCCTTTTTTGATTCATGCAGTAGGACTAATGAAACTTGAAAGAAATCTTGTGGTTTTTTATTCAAATACCATTTAGGTTAGTTAAACCCTCTTATTTCTGACGGTGTCTTTTTCAAAAAGAAAACGTCAGCTGTTTTAGTACTCCTTATTTGTAGAGATTGCAATTAATTAATTCGCCTACATAAGGTCCCATCTGCTATTCATGGATTTATTGGCAATAACTCTTTATCCACTCAGAGGATCCTCGAGGAAAATCAAGTTGGATTGACTTAAGCGGTTTGTTGCGTGTCACCCCCCCGCCCCCCCACCCCCAAACAAAAATAAAAAACACAAATATAAAACCTATACCAAAAAAAAACCCTAAACAAAAACCAATGTACCAGACCAAGAGTTATTCTAATGAATTTTAGTATGCAGAGAACAGTTTGATTTGTGAACTCATTTTTTTTATTTCAGTTTTATTCGAAGTGTGTGGATGATGGAAGATCATGTTTAATATCACTATACAATGTAAATTATTGTTCGAAATTCTTGTCCAATTTGCTAGCTATCACTTTTTTCTCTATCTGACAGTGTTTTCTTTTCCTCTTTCTCCCTCGTTGTTCTTAATACACAAATTATCATGTTCTGTAATTATATTCTTTATAAAAGTTACATAACAGGGTTGTGAAATGTCGATTTACATAGGATGCTACTTGAATTCATTTGGAAAGAGAAATATTTACCCTACTTTCTGTGCTATGTGCCGTGTCTTACCACATACATCCTGAACAGAGCCCGGCCAGATGTTAGAACCATTATTACAAGGCCTTGGACTTTCCGTAGGACGTAGCTATCACTTCTTGCGTCAAAACATGTTAAAAATGATGCTGGATTCAAGTGAAATATGCACCGATTGTGTAAGTCTTAGCTCAGAAGCCAGACAAATCGTGTTGATTTCAATGAGCTTTCACTGAGTGGACAGCAATGAAATAGACAGGCATACGTCACATTGCTGTTTGACACAACTACCCAAAGTCCAAGCTCCTGTTATAATGGTTCTAAGTTCTTATAATTAAAATACATTGATTCCTATCTATAGCCACAAACATACTGTATGTATAATGGTTTGAATATTTGAATATTATTACTAAAACCGATTTGGTTGGACTTTTCCGATCGCGTCGCGTTCAATTCTATCAACTACGTCATACATAAACAATACCCGCACCTTAACCACAATTTTTTTATTGGTGGATTCAGATTACCGCTGATTGGTTGCTGGTCAACTTAGACTAAATTATGCACGGACAGAACAACAACAATTCAGAGAATGAAAAATTCGACGGTTATGGAACGCCTCAACTACCTTATGTAGATAATCTTCATAATATGATGATACTTCAACATTACATGCTGATACTTTAACATTACATGGTGGTACTTTAACATTACATGCTGATACTTCAACATTACATACTGATACTTTAACATTACATGCTGATACTTCATTATATGATGGTACTTCACTATGCGGTAGTTCTAAAAATAGGGTTAGGAAAGCGTCGCCTAGGGAACGAAATACGCTAAAACTCAGAACACGTGGATGCCTGTAAAATTTTTAACACTGGGCTGTTTCTCTGTTTCAGAGATTGATCAGATTGGACTAAGGTCCACTAAAACTTGTTTAGATCGAGATACTCAACAAATGCTACTATTTGATTAAGTGTTGTCTTTTAAATGGGTCATTTTAAATTTTAAAGAATGGCTGCATTGTGAGTTCACTGGGGCTTAGCGCATAAAAATCAGGGGGTACCAAAAGTCCTTCAGGGAATTTTGGTCTAAAAATGTGCATTCAGAACTCAATCTTTTGGCGCTTAGTCAGAGCGAACAGCAAATTTTTTTTTAAAAAAGCACCTATACAAATACTTCTGTCATTCATGTTACATGTAGATTGGACTTATGGGGATTAATGGGTTCTTCCTGGAGATCCACGTGAAAGAGTGGGCAATGAAAGCACTGATTTGTTCAACAGTACAGTTACTGCTAAAATCAGATTCAACAGCAATGTAATGCTTTATCCTTTGCATGATCTTATAAGTTGCATGTGTGGTTGTCGTTTGCCTAAATATATTGCACCAAAACAAATCGTATGTTTCGACAATATTTTTATTCAGTAGCGATCCTCTCTCATGAGCTGTAGTGTATTGTGTACTTCTTCAGTTCCAGTTTTTTTTTGTTTTTTTTTTTGTTTACACATTAATCCACATACACACATATTTCATACATTTCAAGATTCTACATATTGTAATATCTTATTAATCTAAAGAAAATAGATTATCCGTGTAGTGTGAAAACGTGTTTTCTTGCAAAAAAAAATATATAGATAAAAAAAAAAGCAGTAAATGAAAAGAGGAAAAGGGAGATATAGAAAATAAAAAAAATACAATAGAAAATATGTATCAAAATATTTGTTCACAAGTCAATATGATTAAAAAAAGAGAATAGTTTAAGCAATCACATATGTCATAAAACTTGTTATAATTTCTCACAAATTGTTTGCCAGTGGTTTTCATAATTTGAGTATCTACAGTTTTTCAATAACATATATTTTTCAAGCAGAATCCTGTTTTTTATTAATTGTAGTTCCAGCTTTTTGACATGATCCAAACTAGTCTCAGTGGACCTTAGTCCTATATGATCAATCTCTGAAACAGAGAAACGGCCCAATGTTAAAACTTCCCTATTTTTAGAACCACCGCATAGTGAAGTACCATCACATAATGAAGTATCAGCATGTAATGTTGAACTATCAGCACGTAATGTTAAAGTACCATCACGTAATGTTGAAGTATCAGCATGTAATGTTAAAGTACCATCATGTAATGTTGAAGTATCAGCACGTAATGTTAAAGTACCATCATGTAATGTTGAAATATCAGTATGTAATGTTGAAGTACCATCATGTAATGTTAAAGTATCATCATATTATGAAGATTACCTACATGAGGCAGTTAAGGCGTTCCATAGACGGTACTTGTGACTGTCGAAATTGGGCTATTTCTAGAAAGTGTACACTTGTGATGAAACATACACTGTACATACAGTACATACATATATAGCTGTAGCTCTATGTAGACATTTTGGGTTAGTAAATATAAAGCTACAGTGCATACAACACTTAAATGTACAAAAAAACTTTACGGCAATTTACAGAGCATAAAAATAACGCTATTTTTAAAAAGATTTACATCATACCATACCTCATTTTGTGCAAATAATCCATTTAAATAATTCTTCATTTAGTTTACTACTGTTAATCTTTCTCCTATTAAACAACCTTTTATCGTACTCAGAAAGCGGATCAAGAGCTCAGGGGCCCGTTTCACTAAAAGGCGTACGCCCGGCGTAACCTTACGTAACCTCACTAAAAGGCGTAAAAATCTACGCCTAGCCAAGGGTAGTCGTAACTTATGGCGTAAACATAAAATGATTGCTCATTGTATAGCTGGGAATATCGTTGCTGACCATATATAATGTTTAATTGTACTATTTGTGATGTAAATTCGATTAAATTCATATGAAATTAAGAAAATAGAGAGTTTTGATAGATGGTATCAATTCCCGCATAGAAGCTTTCTTACAATGATTTATATACATTATTTATATTTGCACTTGCCTTGTACACGTTAAAACAGTATATTTAGACAAACAGTCTATAGTTTTCATTCGATTCTAATTCGTCTTCAGTAATTTGATAAACGTTTCAGTTTTTAAGCACATTGAGAAATGAATAATGCAGAAAATATACATGTATACACGATGTACATAAAGTGGAATGGTGTAGTTGTATGAGAAATGTGTAACATTATACAAGCATTTCATCCCACCCCCAACTTCTAGATATAATATACCGTATGTAAATGGGATATTTTTAAATTTAAAACTCACAAAATAAGCTTTTTAGCTTTTCATTTTTATTTCATATTAAATGAGTGAAATGTATCTGACATGCTCAGGAAGTTAAAGCTATAGGTAAATCACAAATGTATCTTTCGATATTGTTAAAATTAAAATAAAATATGATGAAAGCTCCAACTGTGTTTCAGATTTGTCAAAAGTCCTTGATTTAAAAAAAAAATAGATGAAGTATTTATCATACACAAGTTGTTGCGCATGCGTGAAAGTATCGACATGGCGTAAAATTCAGCTGCGAGAATTTTCTGTTTATTCCAAAATTTAGACAAATTTGGTAGTTGTTATGTAAAGAAAACGGACAACGAACCAAACACAAGAGATGAAAGTTCGCGTTAGGAATTACCCCGACCCATTGAAACTATAAGGATAGGATACTCCCAATTAGAATTGAAACGGGGCGATATAAGGGGGAACCTCTCGATGAAAGAATATGTAATTTTTGTGTATTAAATGAAATAGAAGACGAGAGTCATCTTCTGCTGAATTGTACAATCTATTCTGATTTTAGAGGGGAATTGTTTAATAATATAGGATATAATCCAACACTGGTAATGTCAAATTTAGACTGTATTATTTTTCTACTGTCAAATTTTCCTAGACAAACCTCTAAATATTTAACTGAAGCTTACCTTTACAGACAATCATTATGGTATAAAAAACGCATTTGCGTAATATGTGTACTGATGTTATAATTGTATTTGCAGTGACATATAGGCCCAATGGGCCGGGTGTTTCATTATCTATTTTGTATAACATTTTGTAATTGTTATAACACATGTCACTATAATAAATTATTTACTTACTTACTTACTTACTTACAACACATGCAAAACTCTGACTCCAGTTTCATTAGAATTTTTTTTCGAGAGTTACATAAACCTACGCTATATTAACTTAAAATCTATATGAAGCCTTATTCAATGTTTAAATATACATAAAAGTGTACTTGGGCAGTTTGTTAACTTCACCATACGTCGGACACATACATCTATGCCTTGGTCCGGACAACTTTAGTTAAACATTTACAAATAAACGTGCACGTACTTTTGTTTTGTTTCTTTTATTTCTGAATTAAAACTAATGAACCTTATTATTATCAAGAATTTGACTATCAGATTGTCAAAGAAATGGCAATATAGGCATCGTGAAAAACGCCATCATTGGAAACCTAGTTACACAAATTTTACACAATAACCTTGGAATTTCATCAGTTATTTTTTAAGTTGTTTTTGCTCCACATAATACATTGGCACAAGTCTAAATATCTTCAGCTCTGGCATTGCATAAGCGTGTACTGATAACTCCGCCTAAGAAATGGAGTTGACCAATCATAAAGTTTTTACAACGGCGGCGTGTATATGCGTGACGTAGCTGACAGAAATGATCGTGACGTTATAGGAATAAATCCAACCAAAGCGGTTTTGATAATATCAAACAATATGAAACGTTTGTGAAACGTTGAGGCGAGACTAAAATTCGAAAACAGTTGCATTTCTGGGTCAAGAATTCTTTTTTTACTAAAGTGAAACAAAGAGAAAGAAAGAAAAAGAGAGAGAGAGAAAAAGTAAACCAAATCAGGTAAGATATCACTTGACAGAATCAAAATGTCAAATAGATGCGTTTTTTAATCGAAACTAGCAATGTTTGGAGACATCAAATCATAAAATGAATAATTAAATCATATTGCAATTGAGATTTATAAGCCATGTTAGAAATAATTTTTGACTATTGTACAAAGATTGTAGAATTCAATAAGCTAGAGAGAGAGAGAGAGAGAGTAAGAAAGAGAGAGAGATTTAGTACAGATATAGAGGATATATACTATATGCATGTCGGAGACATAGCTTTGTTTGTACTTTTTCCAAATGTCTGTGAGTGGATTTTCTATTATATTCGATGACTCTCTTTTGTTAATATTAAATCCGTGTATTTTGATTCCCATATGTTTGTTTAGATAAAACCCCGGCCATTTCCAAAAACGACCAACGGCCGACGGTTTCGAGGCAAAAATGGGATCATTCTGGCAAAAGTCGACAGTTCATCAGGCGTTCCTTTGGCTCATACCGACTTCTTTTTTTGGTTGTCCGACCAATTCTGTGTCCGTCGAGCCAAGTTATAATTTTTCCTGCATCGGTGGCCGATTTCTTCAATTAAAGCAGTCGTTGAATAGTCCGTCGAATAATCCTCGTCGACAGGAGACATCGATGGACGTAACGGTATATTGCGTTGCCACAATCGCTCGCCGGCGACGCGCGTTCCAGCAATCGGCGACAAAGGCAACAACGGCAAATCCGGCGATGCCAGTTAAATGGTAAGCACCCATGGTTAAACATCTACCGTCTACCGGTCGATAAGCGGCGGCCAGGTGGACGACGCCAGGCTTCGGACTTTTTCGTTGTTTAAATTGAAAGAATACCCGCGAATACAGATGAATATTCAGCAATTCATGACGACATAGTTAATAGAAAAATAACTTGCACTCAAGGGGCAGAGATATGCCACCATAGTTTTTATCTATTGTGTTCAATGTAATATATATTACACTGTATTTTACTAGAATGCGCAGAAACATGCGCAAAAAAAACTAAAGTCGGCATCCTTAAATGTGTCCTAGGCATAAACAGACGGTAAAAGCTCGTTTTTGTACGCTTGCGTCTATTTGTTTCTTGCATAACATGTGTGTATAAATGAACCCTTCTTCAATATTACTTAATGAACAATTTATTACAATTGATATAATCGGAAGTGTCCTGTTTTATCGACATACATTTGTTATTAAAAATTTTGGGCAAGGAGTAAATTGTCTGAACTGCACACTCGTAACCTTATCCGATCCGATCTTTGTTAAGGTAATTAAGGCTTTTATGTCACAAAAAAACCAATCATACTTCTTGAATTAATCTTTATTCAAAACAGAATTAAAAATCATTATTTTTTTCAGATATGCATGCATGAATTTCAAGTATGTTGGAAATTATTAGGCGGGACATTTGCGTTGTGTGCGTTTTTTTCATGATGAATTCCTTTACATTATATTAATGAAACGTGCAATTTTAGGTCATTTATACGAGAAAACAAAACAAAGAACTGAACCTTGAAAGATTTTCATGTTGTTTAAATAAGAAACAACATATGCATGTTATTCTAAACAATATGTTCTTTCCAAAGAATCATGAAAATTATCTAACATGGTCAGTTATTTTTCTATTTTCAGTAAACATTCATGTCTCTTTAAAAAATATTTCAAAAAAGTATTACATGTAACAGAAACGTAGCTGCAGTCTGTAAAAATTGGGACAAGGTCAAAATATCACGTTTAACAGACAATTTATCGTTTTGTAGTCGTCTTTGAAAGGTCTTACAACTGTTTCTTTACTCTTTTCTATGGGCCTATGGTGTGATAATCTTTTAGGGGTCAATTTGCACGATTGTTCCATTAACCCAAGGTTATGGGTTCGATCTCTGACAGAAAAAACAACCAAATACCCATATGATATTTTTATCACAACTACTTGATTTGTACTATTCTAGAATGCCTAATAGTAAAAAAAAAGTTAGCTTCAGGCAAGACAGTGGGTCTAAATGAATCTCTTTGCAAACACGGGATGACACATTCACGAGGATGCACTGTACTTCTTAGTATCATGTAAGTGATAATTAGTTACTGGAGAGGAATACAAGTTTAAAATTGGTTTATCAGAGAGAGAGAGAGAGAGAGAGAGAGAGAGAGAGAGAGAGAGAGAGAGAGAGAGAGCCTTACCCAAATGTTAATCTAAATGTAGCATCATCCTCTTTATGTTGTAATCATTCCGAGCCATTTTTGGCGTCTTTTGCTTTTAAGGAGGCTTTGACAGAGGCAATGTCTTTCATTTCTTTGGCAGTGCTCGAAGAGTAAAATCGCCATCAAACTATTAAGGCTAACGATGAAATATGGGCTAACTGTCTATAAACAATTAACTAATTGGTTCACTCTGACGTATAATCAATTTTAATTTTCACGTGTACATGTAGATCATCATCACTTTATATTGAATGGATTATAAGTTGACGAGACCAGTGTGGATTCTGATCCAAAAAAAAAAACAGGTGTATGAAAATAAATTCTATCAAACTTTCTATACTTATACCACATTAATACTTGATTACCATATTGACAAAGCGACTTTTTCAAGTCATGTCTGCTTTTATATCACGTCCTTTACTCCATGATTGTATTATTCGTATAATATGCACACTTTAATGATTTATACGTTGTCTACGGTTTTACACGTTATAACTTCGACCGATGAGTTATAATTACTAGTAGATATCATAAATGAAATATTAAATTAAGACTGTACGCACGCAGTATCCACCTAGTTTTCAGTCAGTCGATTTGCGAGTTGTCTATATAATTGTATGGATCATTTTGATCTGGATAATGGCTGACAATTTCCGGCATCTCCGGGCAATTTCTATATATCATCTTCTCTTCGCTGTTTGGACCGGTCTCGGGTTTACTCAGCTTGCAATCAGTAAGTGGCACACCCTACAAGAGTTTCCTGCTATTTTGTAATAAGCGTTACAAAGACTTTTATTTGCCCGTCCTTTACACCTTTTTACTTACACAAATTTCAAACAAGAAAATCTCCGCATTTAAGAAAAAGAATATTGAAACTGACATAAATTCAAGTCCAACTTCTTTGTTCTGACGTACAAACCATTCCAAAGAGTGTCCAACATTCAATGTGCGTTTTGGTAGGATTTTAATCACGGGCACACAGCCAGGCTCAGATTCTACAGCATGAGGTACATGTAGCTGACTCAGTAGCAGGCCTCCATAGCCCGTGATGCAGGTAGACTGTCAGGTTGCAGAGAGCGATACCTCTGAAATTTGCATGTCCAGCAACCACAAACACTCGCTTCCATAACTTTTAAAGCAGCAATAAATGATATTACAAACCTTGTCGTGTTGGAGAAGCGTCAAGTGAAGAATGTTGCATCAGCTTTCAAATCGGCACCCCTTGAAAAAATCCATTGGAGACAGATGGATGCACTTTACGTTGTGCCAGCATAACCTGACGTTTGGGGTGAAGATGTGAATCCTGTGCTAAAATTTGTTATAATCCTTAACATACTTAATATTGATAAGAGGATGACCACTTTATACCCAAATTAGGGATATTTTGATAATAAAATTTCATAAGTAGGTGATAATAATTTTTTTTTCAAATATACAAAAAAACACCAAAAAAAAAACAACAATAAATCACCAGAAATGAATAACAAAGAGAATGTATGCAACATGTGCAATTACATGCCCAGTACAAATGCTGAAATTGCTAATTGAGAAATCAAATGAATCGGCCTTTTCCCTCTTCGATAGATACATGTACAAATATGAATCCGTTTGTCTTCCAATAAGTACATAAGCGTGTTTAATAAATTCCAAAACAGAACCATTTTAAACTTTATGAAATATATTTGCAAGGGAGACAAGTTCACATAGTTCATTGTCTGAGGGTGACTGCCGTACATGACATCACAAAAAACCAACGAATTATAAACTCCTTGTCCAAAAATTGCCCGTTATAAAGCTTTCTTTTATTTATTTTGTTGACAGTGTGTCTTTTAGTTGACAGTAAGGATAACCCTGAACATTCAGATATGACGTTACTTATTCTTTTGACCAACTATTTACAGATATTCTTTTCTCTTTTGGACTATTTGATGTCCAAAATACAATTACCATCACCCTACAAAATGTGACAAAATGTATTACAGTTACACACAAATGTGCAGATAGTTTTTGACTTATTTGCACCATTGAGCATTTTCACAGTGTGTATCGATTTTTTTCTCCGATTTGAATCCATACAGTTTGTACCTCTGTATGTGTACACAAATGTGCAGATAGTTTTTGACTTATTTGCACCATTGAGCATTTTCACAGTGTGTATCGATTTTTTTCTCCGATTTGAATCCATACAGTTTGTACCTCTCGTTGCACCGTGACGTCCGGCTAAGTCAACGTCTTTAGCCAATTTTAAAGGGGACTATTTGTTTTTACATGTAGTTACTGATTTCTGTTCAACAAAACAATATATCCCGTCATTTTTTGCATCTAGAATATCACAACAATACTTAATTCAAAGGTTTCAATATTATTCGTTTCTAATTTATAGAGATATTGTTTTCGACATATGGTTTATTGTTGGCAACACAAATTTTCGCCTATTATACTTTTTGTTTTCAATTTGTTTAAAACTATTGCTAAATTATGTCTACCAAATTAAGTATTAATGTGGCGTTAAGTAAAATAACCTTGGCAAAAGTCTTCGTATTTTTTAGTTTGCATTTCTACAGTCGTTCATTCAACAGCCTTGTAATGACCGGTAACTCTAACCAATGGTAAGCTATTGTATATGCGGTTTATCTCTCTTTATATTACATTCCCATGCCTCCAGTGGGCAACACTCATACGAATGTAAATGTAAATATTTTACTACGTTCCTTACAAGCCGATAAACTAATTTGAAAGGAATCTTAAGGACAAAAAGGATGTTATATTTCTAAAAGTTAATCTTCAATGACATCACCGAACTCAGTATAAGAATTTGATTTTTAATCAATTTATAAGCCTTAAGATTCTTAATCACTCAAACGATTTAAGTCAATAATAATTCTACATGTAATAAAGAGAATGCCAAAAACCCCTTTTAGATGCAAGAATATGTTAAAGAAATTTGAGATAACTGCAGATCTGTAGCTGTACGCAATGGCTGGGGTACGGTCTGTCAATCTTTGATCACCTCAACGTTTATAAAATTTAAAACAATTTATTACTTATCAATCGTTCCAACACGGATTTAACAATGTAGCGACGTCCGTGAAATATTTTGAGAAGAACTATTTACATAATATATATTATACAATGTCAGACTCTGGAAAAGCAAAGAACAAAACAAAAACAATACACCCCCACCCCCCTCAAAAGAGGAAAGGAATTGAATTTCGTCAAAAAAAATCCAAATAAATAAAAATGATTTTTAAAAATCTATTGTTACGAAACCAAATGATAAAAAACTTATTCTGAAAAATCTGAATATTACAAAGATAACGTATAATGAAATTATCTTTTTATTGGCTATTTCTTCACTTTATTTGTTTGTTTTTTTTTCAATAAAAGAAAATCACCATATATGATTGCCAATAACATTAGTACATGGAAAAGAAAAACCGTCAACCTTACGATGAAACGATAAACAACAGAGACGTACGTCATACTTGAATGAATGATCTAATCTGTCTATTTTTTTTTTTTTTTTTTTTGGTATCACGACAAAAATCTGGAATTTCGGAGACGTCGCTAGATTCGGAGTTTGAAACTTGCTATATAAAGATGACAGCCTGTGCTTGTGTGATAACATACGACTGGTGACGTCACAACTATTCCCGAATCGATATCACCCGGAGCGGAAGTCGCCTTATATCAAGGTTCCGTCCCCATACGACTGACCAATATCACTGCTGAGCCCGACCTGATAAATCAGACTTATCTCTTCCGGATATCGATATATTATTTAAAAATAAAGTCGTGTTGTTTTTGGAATTGATAAATATAAAGGACCGCAATACGTGCTTGTCACTGCTGAATTGGACAATAATGCAATACAAATAAAAATCAAACAATATATAAACACAGCTTAAAATTAAACAAATATATATGTTTTCGAAACAAGCAAAAATTATTTTTTTTAAAAATGAAAGTTTATACAAACCGAAAATCATAAAATTCCAATAAAAATCATGAAGTACAAGTTTTAAAGAAGCTGAATCATTAAAACTTTATTCACCTGTCTGTGAATTTATAAAAATGTATTAAAAACACGTGTAGGAGTTATTGCTCTTGCACCATGAGTTGATGTCAAAATCGGCAATACAAACAAATAAAAGAACATCCCCTATGCTTTCATTTTTTGAAACACTGATATTTTGATCTAACCTTAAAGCGAATTCAGCCGTTCGAAAATAGACCAAGATGAGCATTGCTATCTAATCTATTTGTGTTTGTGACGCTATTTGTTAACGTAAACTTTAAATGAAACTTTGGGAAAAATACCGTAACCAAAATATAACTGACCCTCTTTCCCTCCAAAACACTATATCAAAAATATCCACTGATAACGAAAAATCAATTATTGTGTGTTATACACCTTTGATTATAGTCTAATTTTTCACTTTCAAAAGAGAAGGTCAATGGTATTCTGGCATTGGTCTTCTTTTTTCTCACACAAATACCAAACTAAAAACAAGTTAAAAATACTCATAGTTTTATCACAACACTTATACGGAGCTACACATTCGCCTCACATTAAATCTAGACTAACGGAAGTACGAACTGAACTCCATCATCTATCAGTGCTCAACAAATGCTTAGAATTTCCCTCTTAATAAAAATGTTCTTTATGATATTAAACAAAATTTTTTTGATATATATTGATAGCTAGAAAATTATTGCAGTTTTACAAATGAACAAGTGAATTTTATAATAACCAAATATTATACTATTAATACACTTGAAAGGTTTTTAAGACTAAGCTAAAGGTTTTTAGTTAATAATACTTTATGATACATGTATACTAGTATACTGAATTTTTTCTGTTTTAACTTACACTGATTTGTATGCAATAAATTGTCATCCAAAGCATTTTTTGTATAAATTAAATCTATAAAAAGATTAAAAGAAATTGACTTAGATATATGCATATTTTTAATATTGCCTTTGACAATAATGAGAAGAACATAAATATCAGAAAATGAACACTTTTTAAAACATAGGTAATCACAGATTAAAAAGCTCACCGAGACGAGGGATATGAGGCATCACCTTTATGAGACCACCTTTATCATATTATATGAAAATGAAAGTTAATGATTTTGGATATTATTTGGATATATATGTATACAGTTTTGACACAATATCGTGTATCATATGTTAAAAAAATTGTATGATAATCACAGTTTCATTTCATACGAAAATATAAGATACGATGTTTATCAATACAATAATATAAAATACGATATTACATCCTATGATATTTACAATATATATCATATAATACAATATAATACTGTAATAAATAATGATGCAATATAATATTGTAACATATGATATGACATTGTATCCTGTTATACAGTATTGTATTTGATAACATAATACAATATCATAATAAATGATACAAAATAGTGTTATCAGATACAATAGCATATATATATATTTGTTTTCCCTTGGACTGAAATGTCACATTTTCATTGGTTTAAACATAGCACGTGATTGCCTCATATATCTCTATATTCGTTCTGTGAGAAATAATATTAGGCAATATGGCCGTCATTGGTCGACGCTTCGCTTACTCATTTCGACATTTCATAGTATTTAATACATAAACCGCATGCCGTAAGTTCTTAAAGTATTTGGAGTAGTTGCCCTTTGAAATTCTTTAAAATTAGAGTAGTTGCCCTTAGAATATTGACGTCACATTGTTTTGTCTGGAGCAGAACAAAATAGCAGCGTCGAAATGTGCTCAAATCTCTGCAGAGGAAAGGGAGAAAACATTTTAAATTGAATAGCAACAAAACATTGTAAGTAAACATGGGTGAAGCAAGGATTTTTAAAGAGTATTTGAAAGGTGAGATTGAAAATTTTGAAGAGTTTAAATGAGTTAAATTGGACGAGATGTTAGGCATCTTGTACATGGCTTTATCGCTATTTGTGAATATATATGTCGCTTGACAGTCCTCGGGAAAACAAAACACTTATTAGGTTAGTTACTGACTCACTACGGAAATATATTGGGTTGATCAATCTCATAGACGGCTCGGCTTCGCCTCGCCATCTATGAGATTGATCAACCCAATATATTTCCGTAGTGAGTCAGTAACTAACCTAATATATATATATATAGAGAGAGAGAGAGAGAGAGAGAGAGAGAGAGAGAGAGAGAGAGAGAGAGAGAGGATATCTATATTGTGTGATTTTATATTTGCTTTATCCAACGAGTTGAAATGGTGTATATATTCGCGAGGCTTGCCGAGCGAATATAACCATTTCAACGAGTTGGATAAAGCAAATATAAAATCACACAATTATAGATGTTCTATTTATCTCATACAATTTGATTTATATTTTGAAGCTTTTGAGACAGTCCCTTGTGTGACCCAAATTGTTTTTTTTTTCAAAGATTAATATCGATGATGCAACGTTGTGTTATGCGGCTATTGTGACCTTGCGCAATACAATGTAGTACGTCATTCCTGAGATAAATCTAACTGTTTTAATGTAAAGTTTCACTGAAATAAACCTTAAAATAATTCTTTAGCTCTAAATAATTTTTCTTAGAGCTTATTCACTTAATGAAATGGAAATTCCGACTAGAAGACTTGAATAATCAAGTTTGTTGACATACACAAAGTTGCGAATGCTCGTTAGTTTGAATTGACTCGAACGAGGAACAGTTGTTGATGCATGATGTTTAATAAAACAAACACTAGGCTAGCCTTATGAACCAAAATGGAGAATAGTGAATAAGGATGCTTACTGGTGGTGGAATAAAAGTATCATGAAACATTATTTCGGTAAGTTCTTGTATATAAACACAACCAGAGCGCTCTGTTTTCATCGTGTCGTCAGGATGAACTCCTCGATAGTTAACGTAATTTGTAGTTTTATAAACTTCACAAAGCAAATTGAATGTTGGAAGTGGGCTAAATTTATCAAAAATCTTGACAAACAAGAAAAAAGGGTCTTGTGGTTACGGTTATGAATAACTTTGCAAAAAAAGTGGGGGGGCCTACCCCCCCCCCCCTAGCCCACTAACAATAGCCACCCAGTTCCGACGCCTGTGCTACGCAGTTACATGTACGTGTTTTCCTTCATATTTGTAATTTAAATCTTTGACAAAATCAATTTTATATAAATTTTTGTAGTAGATATAGTTATGTTGAAAGTACTAGCAAATCTTCGAAAATAGGTCACTGAAGCGTTGAAGCGAGGGACTGTGTCAAAAGTAGTTCCGACCGGAAGTATTTGATATAGCATCACCCGTGTGATATAGCAAAGGTTTATCACACGGGTAATATACACCACAAGTATGAGATAAATATATATATATATATATATATATATATATATATATATATATATATATATATATATATATATATATATATATATATAAAGCACAGGGAAATTCCCTTTTATTGGAGCTCCATCTCAATTCTCCTAGCAGTGAGCGGCCACCGCGCTAACCACTCGGCCATCTACATGTATGCAAGACAAATATCTTGCTTTCGATGACGAACGGAACCTAGCGCGCTGGCCGCGCACTAAACAGTCGTTTGAGATACAGCTGAAATACAGTTAAACGATAATTTGAGAGGATCGGAACGATACACATTGCAAAGATATATACATACATAATAAGCACAAACATTGCAATAAATCTCAAATTGACATATACCTGCCCATAGTGAATGATGTAGATATATTATAATATATAAAGCACAGGGAAATTCACTTTTATTGGAGTTCCGCCCCGACCGAGGCTTGAACTCACGACCTCTGGAATATATATATATATATATATATATATATATATATATATATATATATATATATATATATATATATATAATACTTTTCAATATTGTAACATATAATACTATATTATATAATATCATATAATACAATTTCATGAGATAAGATAAATGTATTACATAAACCAATATTAAATTATACAATATCGCATCATATGATACGATATCATATTTTATACAATATCGTATCATATGATACAATAGTATATATGCAATATCAGATGAAACAATACCATTTGATAAAATAATGTATAATAGAATATTATATTATAAAATATTGTATCATAATATACAAGACTATACATAACAATATCATGATATTATTACTTATTAGGTTAGTTACTGACTCACTACGGAAATATATTGGGTTGATCAATCTCATATATAGATGGCGAGGCGAAGCCGAGCCTTCTATGAGATTGATCAACCCAATATATTTCCGTAGTGAGTCAGTAACTAACCTAATAAGTGTTTTGTTTTCTCGAGGACTATCAAGCGACATATTTATTCACAAATAGCGATGATCTACGCAAAGCCATGTACAAGATGCCTTACATCTCGTCCAATTTAACTCATTTAAACTCTTCAAAATTTTCATCTCACCTTTCAAATACTCTTTCAAAATCTTTGCTTTACCCATGTTTACTTACAATGTTTTGTTGCTATTTAATTTCAAATGTTTTCTCCCTTTCCTCTGCAGAGATTTGAGCAAATTTCGTCGCTGCCATTTTGTTCTGCTCCAGACAAAACAATGTGACGTCAATATTCTAAGGGCAACTACTCTAATTTTAAAGAATTTCAAAGGGCAACTACTCCAAATACTTTAAGAACTTACAGCATGCAGTTTATGTATAAAATACTATGAAATGTCGAAATGAGTAAGCGAAGCGTCGACCAATGACGGCCATATTGCCTAATATTATTTCTCTCAGAACAAATATAGAGATATATGAGGCAATCACGTGCTATGTTTAAACCAATGAAAATGTGACATTTCAGTCCAAGGGAAAACAAAATATCATATCATAATTTACAAAAAAATTGATACAATATCATATCGTATCATATTACTTTTTACAATAATATATGATATAATATGTATCGTATAAAACAAAATGTATATATCGTACAATACTAGATCATAGGAATCATGTTATATCATTTAACAACAAACACATCTATCAAGCAGATAGGAGATTTATTTAGCATCCTTGATAATGGAGATCAGGCTCTGCATTTGAAGCTACCTCTGTGTTTCATTTATATTATAATTAAATCAACTATGCAAGTTTGAAATAGTACTATTATCTATAAAAACATGTGACCTGTTTCAAAATAACTAAACCTCATTCAGCATTCAGCATCCGAAACCTATGGGTCAGATTCAGCATTCAAGCCTGTCAGGTGCATCAGTATCATAAGACGCACCATCCATGAAGTTTGGTGAAGATAGGCCCAGTAGTAACTAAGATATAATCATCAGAGGGCACCTGCTCTAAAAACTTTAACCAGCTCAAAAACCTTAACCTCATTCAGCATCCGAAACCTATGGCTCAGATTCAGCATTTAAGCCTGTCAGGTGCATCAGTTTAATAAGACGCACCATCCAAGAAAGTTTGGTAAAGTTCGGACTAGTAGTAACTTAGAAATTGCTATCAAAGGACACCTGCACCCAAAACTTTAACCAGCTCCAAAAACCTTAACCTTCTCCAGCATCTGAAATTCATGGCCAGATTCAGGATCCAAGTCTTTCAAGTCCATAAGTAGGTCCAGATGCATCATCCATGCAAGTTTGGTGAAGGAAGGACAAGTAATAACTTAGATACAGGACCTGCAACAAAAACTTTAACCAGGTCTGGACGCCGACGCCGACACCGACGCCGAGGGTATAGCATAAGCTCCCCCTGACTTTGTCTCAGTGAGCTAAAAATGATTTGCCATTTAATGATAGATATTAAAACTGTTTTTAAATGGTTGTTTTTTTTTCGTACACTCAAAGGCAAATGATTAATGAATCCTGAAACCTCGCAAAAAACCCTGATGTGAACGCTTAAAATGTAGTGTTAATCATTATCAGACAATCAGTGATATGTATATACCTTGGGATTTTTAAAAATATCATAAATGAAGTATATTTATTTTTAATGATTTCAAAATATGTTAAAAAGTTATTTCTACGCTTTTAGTGTGAAAAAGTGATACATTATTTGAAATTTTTGATTAGTGTAATTATTTTGTGGAAACCGCAAAAGGAAGTGTCATGCGAGTAAGTGTTTTTTTCATACACACCTATTCCTGATTAGTTGAGTGAAGGTAAGTAGTATTATGGGTTATACGTGTGTGTATTATATTTCTACACACACACACTCACACACACGTACAGACAAGCACACACTAGGATTGCATGTACGTTTATAAAACACACACGAGGAAATGGCAATCAAAGATATATTATAATAGCACCGAACCATTGCATAACAATAAAAATTAATATATGATAAATGATAATATTTTCCTAAAACTATGTGAACCTTGAACGTGTAGAAAAATAACGAAGAAAAGGATGATTATTATAGACAATGAAGGCAAATGTAAAATGTTAATCTATATGTTTTATTTTGTTGGCGAACGTGGCCACGGCCTTAGGACTGCCGTATGTAAAATGGCTAGCCCTATCATTAAAACATTACATTATGCATTACATTATAGATTACAGTATGCATTACATTATACATTACATTATGTGTTACATTATACATTACATTATGAATGTCAACCATTGATGACCATTATATCATCCATCACTCATTATGCAACATTAAGACAATTAGTCAACATTATACATTAAAGCATCATGCTCATTATACATTATGACATTATACATTACATTATTGGCTAAATGATTTTGAAAGATAGACAAAACAATACTGGTACTGGGAACAGATACTCAGTATCATTTTGCTATCAAATCTATAAAACCAAAAGCGTCGCGAAAAATCGCCGATAGACAAAACAATACTGGTACTGGGAACAGATACTCAGTATTATTTGCTATCAAATCTATAAAACCAAAAGAGTCGCGAAAATTCGCAAAGAATTGAAATTACAATGTCCAAGTAACACCAGTATTTCTTCCAAGGCCGTGACGATGACAGGATCTCAGGACTGAGGTGTCCTCCCGTCTTTGCAAAGTTCAACACACAGTGTCTAATATAATAACAGACAATCATCTATTGGAGTATTCTGGTAGGAATCTGAAAATATAAATAAAACTACGGCAGAAAGCGTTATTAAAAATGTACAAACGTAGTAGTTTTAATATTGACTATAATTAGAACGTGGCGTGGGTGGGTGGGATTTTTCTTCACTCAGTCTACCCAGCTGATCTGTTTACAACCGTTGTAGAATGTGACGCAATGAGAAAGAAGTATGACGTCACAATGTATACGGGGAATGAAATTTCCCAGATTTATTTATAGTACAGTTAGGTTTGTTCATTGCTATAATAATCCGATTTATTTTTCAAAAGAAAATAAATTTTATTATTATAGACAATGAAGGCAAATGTAAAATGTTAATCTATATGTTTTATTTTGTTGGCGAACGTGGCCACGGCCTTAGGACTGCCGTATGTAAAATGGCTAGCCCTATCATTAAAACATTACATTATGCATTACATTATAGATTACAGTATGCATTACATTATACATTACATTATGTGTTACATTATACATTACATTATGAATGTCAACCATTGATGACCATTATATCATCCATCACTCATTATGCAACATTAAGACAATTAGTCAACATTATACATTAAAGCATCATGCTCATTATACATTATGACATTATACATTACATTATTGGCTAAATGATTTTGAAAGATAGACAAAACAATACTGGTACTGGGAACAGATACTCAGTATCATTTTGCTATCAAATCTATAAAACCAAAAGCGTCGCGAAAAATCGCCACATGGTTGTTCGAGTTATGAGAGAACAACCACCGCCAATAACATTGGAGGATTAGCGACGCTTAGTACACTGGCTGTGTTCCACGTTCGCCATTAAAAGAGCAGATTTGTTGCAATGTACTTTGTAAATTGTAGAGTAGTATGTCATTTCCAAGTTCAGTTAAATGAACTCCGTCTTTTCTGAATAAGCCATAAGAATCCCATGCGATTTCTGGATAGCTGATGTAAAAACCATCATTTTGTACAAACAATTTGCTCATAAAGCTGTTAATTCTTTTGGCAGCAAAATTTTGAGATTTTACATTATTGCTATAACGCCACGAAGATCTAGGAAGAATATGAGACCAACCAAGAATGGTGTTTGGAAGCCTGGTCTGAATTCTTTGAAATATTTCTTTCATTTTTGTACGCAAGTCAAGAAGAGGAACCTTACCAATATCATTTCCCCCACAGTGAATAATTAAAATATCAGGAGAAGGTTCGTACCTCAACAGCAACTGAATTCGAGGGAACAACTTATTCAACGTTAAACCGCCCTTGCCCTGCCAAAGGATGCGATAATTTTGTCGTTGAAGTCCTAGATGAGCTTTCTCTTCAGAAAGGCAAGCGCGTTGGAAAGCCCACTTGATAATAGATGAACCTATTATCCAAATGTTCCTTTCTTGACCTATATATGATAACAAATGTGTATATAAGGAAAAAACAAAAATTCTTACTGATTCGAATTTTTTAAATTCTAATGTAGCTTTTGTACGCATTTGATGACCATCTACCTTTTTTCATAATTTCTGATTCAGAATGACCTTTTAAAAAACTATCAGAAGCAGCCCCTATTCGAAAAGAGTGGGAAGTGTAGAGTGAGCTTGAAAGACCTATGATATCTATTGATTTATTCAGTACTGACGTAAACTGATAGCGCGTAAGTGGACTGCCATCCATATGAATAAAGAGTTGCCCACCAATATTTGGCCTGACTGACAGATATCTTAGTAAAAGCAAAATAGGGCAAATAGCTTGAGTATCGGATTCAACCAACTGAATTGATGAACCTTTTCCTGATTGGTCGGTTTTCGAAAACGGAACAGTAAGCTTTAATAGTTTCCTATTAATTGATTGGTCGTTGATTATCTGTATGTCCTTAATACCAATAATATGGTGAATGTTATTGGCATTGTTCCTTGTAAATTCACCTACTCTCAAAAAGGCATGATATGCCAAAGAAAATGCAGCACAAAATAGGAAGGTTTCAAAATTAGATGAGCAAACATAGCTTGAACTTGATATGAGCTTTTTTAAAATATCTTGAGTTATAGGCAAACGTTGGTCAATACACCGATCCATTTTGCATCGATAAGCTCCGCCCCCCTTAGTTACGTCATAGCGACGCTTCCGGGTCGGACATTCTAAAGTAAACATGGCGGGCGAAATAAACTTAACATCAATCCCTTCGGACATTTCTCTCGATTATTTCAAGAATACATCAATTTCCAAGAGAGCGAAAGAAAGAGGTTATAATTATTTCATGAATAGTTATGTACATGCGTTAAAATTGTACAAGTCCAGTGATGAATCAATAGATATCGCCGCCAAATGTTTTCGATCTATGCGTAAAAGTGAAGCTCCCCACAAAATAAACATGACAATTACGATCACAACTTCAAGTATCACAGAGAGTCATTGCTCATGCAAAGCTGGGTATGTACTTATATCGAAAGATTATGATGTTTATTTTAAAAAAAACCCATCGTAACATATTCCACATACGTGTTTAAAAATATTCTTTTCAGAGTAAGCGGTACTTGTTCCCATTCAATTGGTATGCTATACACTTTAATTCACTACAAAAATCTTGGCATGACTGAAGTTCCTTCAGCACTTGCCTGCACTAGTATGCCACAGCAGTGGCATAAACCACGGGGGTCCAAAATCAGCCCAGAACCAC
This sequence comes from Magallana gigas, assembly GCF_963853765.1. Classification (NCBI taxonomy): domain Eukaryota; kingdom Metazoa; phylum Mollusca; class Bivalvia; order Ostreida; family Ostreidae; genus Magallana; species Magallana gigas. The sequence goes on along the minus strand of NC_088857.1, from coordinate 25,962,710 downwards.
TTTCTGCAATGGTGTTTTCTAAACCTAAACAGACCCCAAGAAAAAAGAGGCCTATCCATAGCATTATGCCAAAGATGAGGTACTGACAAATTATTGTAAGGTTTTTATAATAAAGTCTTCATGAGACATGTTACGTTTGAATAATATAAATCTAAACTAGAATATATGAACTCACCGCATATAAATTAATTAAGAATACCAGATATTGGTGCTATGGAGGTGAAAAAGCTAAAGACAGATTCCGCAGCTGTGGGAACACCACTATCCTACCTCCTTCAGGAGGAGGTTCAGCTGATTGATACAACACTAGGTGGTGTACAGATGGGGTCAATGCTTCCATATCAGGTATAAGACACAGAAATGTTTGCATGCATGTACTATATTAAATAAAAACAAGAACATTCATTTTCAAAACTTTACTAAAGTATCTTGGAAATTTGTCAACATCGCAGCTACAAACCAATGTGCATTAATACAATTAAACATGCTCACAGGAATTTTTCTTTTCAATAATTTAAAACACTTTATTTGATTGATGGCACGTTCAATGTGTATTCTATGAGTAGCTATTTTTCTGGTGAGGTTTACATCGCTTTCACTAAATGGCCTAGCACTAGATGCAAGGGGTGGAATATTCAACTGCAAATCTAAAAGTGCCAACTCTTTTTCAATTAGAAACCCTTTGTCAGCCATTAAGGCATCATTATTAGCAATAAACTCCATTTCTTTCAAATGTTTTAAATAATCATAAAAACCACATTGTTCAATGATATCATTGTCAGAAATACTTCCAGAAAATAAATCCGAAACAAATAAAATTGACCCTCTTGGGTCACAAACAACAAGAGCTTTTAATGTATTGGATGATTTGTAGTCTGAATAGCACTGACTTTGTTGTTTCAATGATGAAGGTTTTTCAGTTTTTAGCTCGGTACAGTCAAGAATAGCTAAACAGTTTGGAAAATCATGTTTGTAAGATTCTGGCATGATTCCTATGATTGTATTTCGATGGGGCCAATAACTTAACTCTTTTCCCCTTAGAGGTTTCTATCCTTTAACCCTTAATGACGCGTTTTGACGACCCTGGCCATATCCTTAATGACGACTTTTGACGCACCCTATATACAGCTTTTAATTAGACCCCTCAACACCTGTTGTTTATTATAAACATTGACCGGTATACACCTGGCCATGTATACGGATGGTTGTTCACTCATTCTAAATAAAGATATCACGTGATTTACCTGTGTATGGTGGCGTGATGCATTACTACAATAAACAAAGATGGCGGACTACGATGCGGACATCGCACATGTTTTCACTTTTTGTTTAAAATCAAGTTTAGAGGCAGAATTTTCTAGATTTATTGGTAGTGAGATTAAAAGATGAAAGCCAGATGTCAAATTCATGCAAAATTTTGTGGGAAAATCTGCATGTGTTGCTACAGAAAACGGAACACAAGGTGTGCATTACCTGCAACCCCTAAATACATGAATATACCGGTAAATTTGTATTTTTTCAAAAAGTCAACACACTTATTTAGTTAACATGCTAGATTTATCAAATCCTCTTACACCATTTATCATGATTATTGGAAAAAAAAACCGTAAATATAAGTCTGAAAACGATAGACATGAATTGAAAAGTCAGCCACAGGTACATTTAATTATTTACAATCAAAAAACGAATTCCATGATGATAATGGAATCTTTCTATAAATATTATCAAATAATTATTTGTCATACATACATTTTTAAATATGTTTATCAAGTATCTTTTGTGAAATTATTCTTAATAAAACTTTAATGTGGAACACTCAGTTTTATTTTCATATACCTGTTAGCACCTGTATTGCTTTATTAGTGACTTAAAATTTTTTTTTTCAATGAATATTAAAATTTTAATTTATTACAAATCCATTGATATATAATTTTCTATGTGTTTGATTTGCTAAGACCTGTAATAAGTCTATTCAAAAACACACACCAGCTGTTTTCAGTTCATCTGAAAACAGTCTAAGGGTAGCCCAGGGTAGAGTGTTAAGGATATGGCCTATGCGTCAAAAGGTGGCATTAAGGGGTAAAGAGTTAAGGAACCTAATCTCAAATACATGTACTTCGCTACCCCATTAATTACTGTTGACACAGTTTGAACCTTAATATTGAATCTGAATGCTAAATCTTTCACATTTAAAGCATTTCTTAGTCTGCACAGGTACATAAACAACTGCTGTGACAAAGGAAACTTGTCAATATGTGTTTCTTTTCTTTTGTCTTCATAAATGATTGGATTTTCACAACTTGGAAAGAGAAACACAAGAAGCATGAGAAATCTACTATAACTTAATCCAGTGTAAAATTCAAACAAGTTTTTGATCTTTGACTTTGAAACTTCTTCAGCAGTGAAATTTGTATCTCTCTCTGTTTGGCAAGCAGCATCAGAAACTTTCCCTCTCTGTCTGATTTCCTGTCGCAACCTGTCATTTTCTTCCTCCAGTTTTCTAACTTGTGCAACCCATGAAAGCACATCCATAGATGAAAATACTGAAATAGTAAATAAAATAGTTCATTAATAAGTGTACTGTAATTAACATCAAAATAAATAAAATTATATGATCAGAAACAATACCGATAAAATTACATGCATACATAATTACATTACTTACTTACAAGAGTTTGCATACCGTTAAGTATATATGGTATATATAAATATGTAGTTAACTTTATTCTCACAGTTTTCTGTTATCAATAATTTTTGTAGTTACATGTACCATGTATTAGCCTATGTACATATTAAAGATGTTAATTATACTTATATTATCTGTAAATTTTCAGTTGAAAAACTACAAATCTTTTCCGACCATTGTACATGGGGCTTGTGGAAATACTACATTTCCTCTAGACACTGATGTGCCATTAATCAATTCTAAATTTCAACAACTCAATGAAGCTTTTAACATGACACAAGATGACGCCGAGAAGTTAGAAAGATTAACCGTGGATCAATCTGGAAATGCTTTGTGGTATGAGGAGAGGAAGAAACGTGTGACTGCTTCCCAGTTTGCAAGAATATGTAAAAGGAAAAAAGATATCACCGACACTTTTGTTTCTAGCATATTTGAAAGTAAAAATTTTACTACTGAAGCAACTTCCTACGGCAAATGTAATGAAAACATAGCTAAACAGAAATATATGGAAAAATTCCACAATGTACATATTCATGACTGTGGATTAGTAGTAAATCCAAGATTTTCATTTCTTGCTGCCTCGCCTGATGGTAAAGTTTGTATAGAAGGACAGACTGGGGTATTGGAAATAAAATGTCCCTTTTCAGCTAGAGATTTACTCATCGCAGAGGCAGTGAACTTACCAAAGTTTTGTCTTGAGATATTAGGAGACTCATATACATTGAAAAAGAATCATGATTATTATTTCCAAATTCAGGGACAATTAATGGTGACAGGTGTTTCTTTCTGCATATTTGTTGTGTACACAAGAAAAGATTTATTTGTGGAAAAAATAACCAAAAATGTTGACTTCATTACAGAAATGTTTGATAAGCTTGCTAATTTTTATCTTCAATACAGACCAAGAATATTGAACAATATTCCTGCTGCATAGTTTTAAGGCATCAAATGTTACTTTACAGCTATGAAATGAATTATTTCACAAATGAAAGTGTGTTACTGTGTTCAATTAATAAAAAGGAACCAGCTAAATCACAGAAGCAGAATCTGATATTGAAAAATATACATACATTCTTCTTCTGTTTGGCATGAGGAATCTATGACAGGATTTGAAGTTGTCTGTGTTGTTAAACAGCATTCCATTGCATGAGAGTCTGGTGAATCATCAGTACTGGTACTACTGAAAAAAAAAATTGATAAAAAACTTCATTATAAGACCGGTATAGAACATGTAGAATACAGAATACAGATGTAGAGAAAGTTATGCAATATATTATCTGACCAGAGACAAATATGTTCATCTTTAACCCAACACTTATCAGCTGATTATTGAAATGTTTCATTTGATGCAAACCTGGTCTTGCTGTTTAAATCATCCGATTCTGACTGTTGAGACAAGTATATGATCTTTCGCCTTGCTCTGTGCAGTTCACCAGTCTGGGCATCACAAGGATCTGGGTATTCATCTGAAGGGCCATCCAATGAAATGAAATGCTGAAACAGTGTAAAATAAAATAGTAATACAATCAGTATATTCTATGATATGTAATGCGCTCTGTCTGACTCTGTCACAGCACAAAGCTACAGGTTTAAAATTTTACTGCATTTGTTTTACAAGCATTCCGACATATAAACAAGTGTTAAAATCTAATTTGTTTATGCCAGTAGGGGCATTTTGGTATTTTAGAAGTCGGAACAAAAACGACGCCATTTTCAAGTTGTACATACGTGATGTAACGTTACTGGGTATAGTCAGTGTTCAACATGTTCAAAGGATATCGAATTACTGGATGAGAGGTTATTCTATAATTTGAAAATATAATGAACGTGTACTTACCTTAGAACACACATATGTATGCTTCGTAATTTTGTCAACGTTAAGCTGGGCATGTGGTCTTCGACAGCATGATATCCATCGTAAACATTTCTCCAAATCAGACTTTGGCTTCGGAAATGGGATGAATTTTGCCCCCATAAGTTTCTCTGGATACCTGCTATCCGATTTACATGTCCCATACGAACAGTGCTTCACCATTATATTTAACTCAATCGAAAAATAACACCCAGATTTACAGTTTCAATGCGTAAACAATCGCCATTTTCATGTAGCGATGTCCGACCAATGTCCGACCTTATACGCCGCATCAGATGACGTGATCTGATTGGTCAAACCCGACACACCCACAAATAAAATGGATCGGTGTATTGATTTGCGTGAACGTTTAACACCTTCTAAAAGTTTTCTAACTAGGAAGTATTTTGTACACTCGTTGGTGCATAAAAGTTTGCATTTGAAACTTATTCCAGCAAGATATGATGATATTGTACTATATGCTAAGCCTTTCAGGGACATATGAGCAATGAAAACACATAAGTGGGAAACTGGCGGACCCCAAATGTCGGAAAAACCATAGTCTTTTCGAAAACTTGAAAAAATTCTTAAACTATTATTGTATGAAATTTTTGTGTTTGTGGCTACAGAGTTTAGTGTTAGCAGTTCTATTTCAGCTCTGATATCATCCTCGTGAAATCTTCTGGAATGGGCAAAGGATGAACGTCCGCTTCCGGTGCGAGCGATCTGAACCTTGTCCACTGTTTACGAGAAATAGAATCGGCGATTGAGTTATTACAGCCACTTATATGCCTTGATTTGAAATAAGTATTATTAATCATAGCATAAAGAACTAAAGGGCGAACCAATTGCATTACTCTTTTCGATTTTGATGTCTTCTTGTTGAGAATTGCCACTAAAGCAATATTGTCTGTATGAAACATAATTTTCTTATTGTGGAAATGGCTTTTGAATAGCATAACTGCCAAAACTATTGGAATAAGTTCTAAAAAAGTAATATCAGATATAATATCTGTGTTCTGCCATTCATGAGGCCATTGGAAATAAGCCCACTGACCCTGTAAATAAACGCCGCAGCCAAGTTGTGGATTACCTGCACTATCCGTGTATAGGTGAAGGTCAAAATCGGAAAGCCAATTTATTTCTAAAAAGTTTAAGCTTCCGTTAAATTGTTCAAGAAAGCTAAGCCAAACACGAAGGTCACTCTTCATACCTTCATTGACCCTTATAAAATGAGATGGGTGCTTAATACCACACATAGCGTCACAGAAACGACAGTTAAAAGCACGAGCTGCAGGAATTGCCTTGGCGCAAAAATTCAAAGTACCTACCAGGGACTGTAAAATTTTTAGTGTTATTTTGGATTTGCCCAAAATCTGTAATATACTGTGCTTCAAAGCAATTGTTTTATCCTCCGGTATACTTATAACCATCTTTTCTGTGTCGATTTCTATGCCTAGAAAAACCAATGACTTTTTAGGACCAACTGTTTTTTCCTCTGCTAGCGGAATTCCAAAATCTCTACAAGTATTCTGAAAACTTGACATTAATAATTTGCACCCTTCAATATCTTTGGCTGCAAAAATGAAATCATCAAGGTAATGCCTTAATGTATCTTTACCTGTTTTTGTTATTGTCAAAAAGTATGCATTTTTCTTCACTCAGTCTACCCAGCTGATCTGTTTACAACCGTTGTAGAATGTGACGCAATGAGAAAGAAGTATGACGTCACAATGTATACGGGGAATGAAATTTCCCAGATTTATTTATAGTACAGTTAGGTTTGTTCATTGCTATAATAATCCGATTTATTTTTCAAAAGAAAATAAATTTTATTATATTTATGAATCACATTATTCATAAACGCTTTATACATGGTGCAAAAAGGGTAGTAAGCACATTTAAGCAATTATCTTTTATTAGCAGATTGCAGGATATTTTCTTTGCTTTTAGGTTTTATTTCGATGTGATAAATAGAGGGAAAACACGACTAGATACAAATAGCTTTGAATTGTTTTTTCATTATACATGTAACATGATCACCAATTTATCTTAAGTTTGTTCATAACCGCCAAATCTGGAAATGTTAAGGAAAAACCATTTCAAAAAAAGAACAAGAACAAAAAACAAGAATTATTAAACTGGTTACATAATAACATTGGATTTGATCACACCCCGACCAAAATTATCACCTCATACATGTACATGTAATACTCAAAGAATGATTCCTTATCCCTTAAATCAGGTGAGCATGGAAAATGCACCAAGTGAACTGAGGTTCAATGACACCTCATAAAGTGTTCCATTTGTCAGCATAATATTCAAAGTTGCGAGATTAATCGCGTATTAATCCATATCTAATTTGGTATAAAGAATAACACATTACAAATATCTAACAACTAAAATCTTATTACATTACACATTCACGATTGCTTGCCATTGTAAGCCTCCACATAGTATTTTTCAAAATTGCATATTATTCAGAATGGACATTCAGCCATGTGTGAAAGGAGAAATGTCTCTTTAATATATTATTGGTTTTATTGTTTTAATTCGAAAGAAAATATGTCACAATATGTAGGTGGCCCTACCTCTTTTAAAGAGGTTTAAAATGTTTCAAAATGGGAGTTATCGCGTTTGCGCCATTTAACAAAGCTGAACCCAAAGCGTTTTTGTTGAAATTTATTCTCATGTTAGTAAAGAGTGCTGAAAGGTCCAAACTTCACGTTCAAATATCTACTCAAAATTCATAAGTGGATACAGTTTACAATGTATGCACTAGTATTACAAATTTTACAAAGAGGGTTAACAAATGTTAAATGCAATAATGTCATTGAAATCTGAAAAGGTATGTAAAATTCATGAAAATCTACTCAACGATTCCAGAGTGTTCTGCAATCACTAATTACAGAAACAAGAACAACTTAGATTTTAAACCATTTACCAGTATGTGGAAATAATTCAACGTAAGAGAACTAAAAATACGAGGCAGAGAGTCACAGCCTGCTTCAGTAAATATTTAGTTGTTACATTAAATTTACGGTTTAAAATTTATCAGTTTAACTATAAATAGCTATAGTAAAGTTTAAATTGATAAATACCAAGTCGAAATCAGAATGATTGTTAATATCTTTACTGTCTTCTCTTGATTTCAGTGGTTTAATTTTACATCTGCAATTGAATGCTATCTTACGTTGTTCTTGTTTCTGCATTATAGTGATTGCCGAACATTCTGTGCTCATGTTTTGTTTGCGTGATAAGTTTAGTAAGCCTCTTATCCATGGCCAAACACAGAACAATGTTCTCAAATCGTCCTGGCCAGTACAAACTTACAGAAAAAACTGGGTATGTTCATGTACATCTATGTAACTTTGGTCCGGATACTTCACCTGATCCTTGTAAAAGTTTCTTTTTATTCTTATAACAACAGGAATATGGGCACATATGACAAAGCGCACAAGGTGGATGTGACCGGTCAGCAGAGGATGCTCACTCTTTCGTGGAACCTGATCCTACATGTACCTCTAATTTTTGTAGCGGTCCGTGTTTGCTCTGCTTCTATTTTGTATTTTTTTTTCTTTGGACTTGTCATGTTTATAAATATGATCAAGCTTTCTCCAAAGCTTCAAAGGTCGTAACTGTATACACATGTACGTGTATACAAGCGAGTTATTTAGAGATCAGAGAAAACCGCCATTGTATAAATAAATAGATAAATTTAAAAAAAAATTGATCCACGAAGAAACATCCATACCTTTATGATTCATCAATGCCCCCATTGTTAAAATTTAACAACGGACCGTCAAAAATAAACAAGTCAGGCGATGAAAAATATGAATAAATGTCAATAGTTCTAAGACCACACTGGGGTTAGTACCTGTTTATCGACAATTTCTGTCGCTTTTAATCATACTTGGAAATGAAAGTTCAATTAGTTCTCATATATTTTTCTGTACCAAACCACTATTGTTATTTGTGGACTGTCATCATACATTGTTGTAAGGAAATTGATAAACTTCGAGGTGATTAAATAATGTTGCCATATTCTGATGTTTGTTCTATATATTTTAAGTTGATAAGTACGTTTTAGACACAGGTAATGATTTAAGATAAGTGTGGGTGTATATTTTGACTCTCACTCTTTCTCTCTCTCTCTCTCTCTCGTGATTGATTGATTGAATGAAAAATAGCATTTATTCTTTTTTTATTCATTTTATTTTCTTTACTAATACATGTAAGCTCTTTATGTATTTTTTAAAACTAATTAATAAATAAAGTCATTATGTAAAATCCTCTCTATATCAACACAAATTCTTGTTTTCTCTACTCAAAACGCATGAATATTAATATAATTATATCCTATATATTGAATGTCTGGGTCTGTGTCCATATTTAAAAAAAAAATACTGTGCAACTTAGGTGGTTTTCATTCTCTTTTCTAAAAAAAAGGGGGGGGGGGCTCTTTCCACACTAATTTAATGTTTTCGCCATACTTAAGTTGATATGTGATGTGACAACATACATTATACTTGTAAACATTTAGCTTGAGAGAGTATACGCTCTTGATGTATAAGATTTGACCTCCAAATTAAAATCTCGGTTGTAATGATGACAGACTATTTTTTTTAGTTATGCATGACGATTTTTTCTCTCACTAAAATGTGCGCAAATGAGAATGCTCCAAAACTATGACCACTCGATAGACAAGGAGAAGAAGCCACTTATATTAAAAGCCGGTTAGTATGCACTTGTATACGGCTTTGTAATATTTTTAGATTTGCATGGGTGGAATTTTCACCTTCCGGGTAATAGGCTTAGGTGAAAACCCTAAACGCAACTATCCAATGATATTCACCTTATCGCAAACGCACTGCACTTACAAAAATGTAATTAGAACTGGTTTTAAAGACTTCACGTGCGGGTTAAGAATTAGAGTTATATTTATATTTCATTTTGACGCTTTTGTAGGTTATTTTAAAAACATCAGAAGAGCTGGACATATTTCAATAAAACTGGAATGCTGTAGAAATTTTGTTGTTCCTATTTCAGCTCAAAACAAAAACGAATCAAAATTGTCAATATTGTTTTATTTTTCACACTACCCTAATACGTTTATTAAATTTACGATATTTTTCCTTATTTAAATTGACGGAATATGTTTCATTAGCTGTTAACGCGATCCGCATCATCGTTTCCTTCACAAACTCGATTTCTGAAAACGACTCGAAGTATAAGCATGCAGACATACTAATTGTTATTTGAGATATATGTGCATAAATGAACTTGAAGGCGCTTGAAACTTTCATACTACACAATAAGCTTGAAAATTTTAATTTTCGAAATTCATTTCATTTTGATTATACTTACTTTTGTTAATTCTGTACAATACATACTCTAATGTATGGGTTTGTGGTGTATTTTATTATGAATATTTTGTTGATTTTGAATTAAAAAATAAATTCTTTAAACAGTGTAAAAGTGACGCGATGTTGCAATCATGATGTGGTGAATTTGTGAAGCTATGCTCACCCAAGAGATGTCTGAACTGGCACCAAAACATGTCAGCTTGAAATATAGCGCTGTCCAGAAGCTTGTCCCCTATTGGACAAACGTCGACTAGCTGTGATGGTAGGATAATTGTCAGACCCTCCTGAAATAATCCAGTCATTCCTGGTACCAGATACTGCAGGCTCGCTTTTTTTGGTAGACGTTAAATTGTCAGACAAGTGTCGAAAGAGAAAGAGAAGAAAATACAGACAAATGTGTTAATGGCTCTTAAAGTGCGTTGCCATGGAAAAGTGTTGGCTCTTAAAGCACTTTTGAGTGACTCGCTCATCTATCATATATATAATGAGAATGCTTATTTTCAAAAAATCTGAATAGCTTAAAGTATGATACATGTACTTGTGTACATGTATAAATGACACCCATTTTCTCACAAAGAAAACATTTAGATGAAACTTTTTAAAAGACGAACAGAATAGGGTGCGTTTAATGATTAAAAAATCGGGATATTGGTAATAATAACTAATAAAAGAAATTGTTTTATATGAAATGGTTAATTTCAATTGCATCAATATTTGAACATGATAAAGACTTTTCATGTACATGCTTAATTTTGATTGTGCATGTCTTCGCTTTTGGTTAAAAAAAAAACTACACTTGTCTCCGATGAGGTACTATACATACATATAATGTGATGCATGTTACATAATCATCAAGTTTGCTCTTCATCGAGGCGATGCGCTGTTTTCCATCCTCTTCAGAGTAGAGCCTGGTTATTTCCGCTACTCTCAAGATTTGAGAGTGAGACGTGGAGGGAGGAGGTGGGGGGGGGGGGGGGGGTATGTGAAATTCTGGGACAGTCAATGGGGCCTATTATATGTGTCAGCCGGTGAACACCGTAGCCTATGACAACATCAGTGGAGTCCTGAGGACAGTATCAAGAACCACACGGGATCTCTCACGGTTTAGGATGGGAACTTGCTTCAATCATCTAACGCGACACGTGTAATAGGAAACACGTGAGTTGGATAAAAATTATCCCATCAATCACCACTGAAGATATTCATAAAATCATACATTTAAACTACGATATTCTATCAAGTCTGAAATAAAATAAAGAAATATAAACTGTTTACAAGCAAATTGAGTGCATGACTTTTCATAAATCTAAATTATTTTAAATCTTGATGAGGGAATAAAGAAATATTCTGGGGTTTTTTTTTTAAATGAACTCATGCATGGGACTGATAAAGGGCTGACAGTCACCACATATCTTAGCATTCTAAAATGTGCGGGCGGGGCCAATCGTATAGATATTCTTTAAAGCAGATCTATAGTGTACACAGTGAAAATGAATAATTCCTATTCCTAGCTCTTTCAATCATCCAGCTCTTTCCCTCTTGTATATGTTTATTGAATGTTTTATGTACATTGGATGTTGTATGTACAGTCTTCATGTTGCCCCTTGAGGGCCCTTAATTGGTTAATTGGTTAATAAAGAAATTGAAATTGAAATTATACAGTCACATAAAGTGTATGTAATTACATAACTCTCTGATTTCAATGTCAATGTACGTGGAGTATTCAGACAAAACACACTTAAGGACAGAAAATGCAGTTACATAAGATGATGAGTATGGTTATAATAATAATAATTATTATAATATGGTATATAGCTGTCCTTGATTTACTTTTAATTCAAAGAAGGGCACAACTTAAATAAATACATTTTAAATAAATACAATACAACCGTCTCTAAGATTCATGTACTATATAAGTGAAGGCAAGTTTTCTGGGTGAAAAAAATACTCAAATATTAGTGTATGTTAATATATAATTGTTTAATTTTTCAGTTGCCCGTACAAAATAAATGCATGTTAATTTTGTGCTAATGAGGTTGTTAATACACTTTAGATACACACTTAATATGAAACAAATTTTCATATGATTAGCTTCATAGACACTTTGCAAAATTATATTTTTTGAAACTGTTCAAATTGCATTTCCGCATTTTTTTGTAAAGTTTTCACTGTTGTTCTGGAAAACTAGAATGCTGCAAGGAACAGATTTTTTTATGAAGGATGTGTCAAAAGATTAAAGCAGAATTTTGTTTGTTCAGTAAGAGACTGACGCTGTCAACTTTACATAGAAATAATTTAGAATTCAATAAAGTTATCTATTGAATTAAATTCATTCCGATGACCAAAAGTAAAACAAAGATTTTATCTCTATATTGAAAATTAGTACAGGTCTACAGGACAATGGGTACAACCCTTTCCTACGCGGACATTTAGTTGAAGAGCTCTCGACAAATACCGAAGATAAATAAAAAACACTCAGCTTTGTACAGTTTAAGACATGATTCATCTTAACTCTCTGTCTCTCTCTCTCTCTCTCTCTCTCTCTCTCTCTCTCTCTAAATATAAATATACCTAAATATTCGTCCTGTTGTGTATTTAAAAGTCAAACATTCAAACACAGGAAACCCTGTCTTCCGTCTCCTCCACATGTTATTTTTGGCAAGTGAAGTGCGTAAAATCGAAATTTTAGAATTATTTTTAATGTATAACGATGTTAGTTTATGAAATTTGTTACATGTACCTATAAAATATACACAAAACGATGATAATGAATTAAAAGTAATAAAAGGAAAAAAAGAAAAGTACTTGTACATGGTTATTTAGGGATTGTTAACAGCGATGCCTGAATTTTGCATTTAATGAAATGTTCAAATGAATATACATGTAGATGTAGGTTGACAATTCTGAACCGATCGTTACACATACATTTTTTAAACAACTTAAACATGTCTTCGAACGCATTATCATTATTTAACAATGTTCAGTTAATAAACTACTGAGAGAGAGAGAGAGAGAGAGAGAGAGAGAGAGAGAGAGAGAGAGAGAGAGAGAGAGAGAGAGAGAGAGAGAGAGAGAGAGAGAGCTATTACGGTTGCGAACATAGCATGTTACATCACATGGTCTAAGAAGTTCATAATGAGGGTCGGGACGTCTGCATGTATACAGCGTCAAGGTCGGTGATGTCTGGGAGTGGGGGTGGGGGGGGGGGGTGTGGCACCAGCTACCTTCATGATATACAGTTTGTTTTATTTACCAAAAAAGGATAAATGAATAACTGTCCAAATTTGTATGAAAAATCGCCAACCCACCACAAATCTGTCATTCACGACTGTTTCTTGCATGGTAGTTACATCACTTTTAAACCACATGAACTACAAAAAAGTCTACGATAAATCGTTTACTCGTTTACTGGACTTGCCTTTAATCTTTTTGGACGAGAAATGTATCCTTAAATTAACAGTCTTATATTATAACTTTAATGAACAATGCCGGATTTTTGTAAGTGGGTGGGATTAGGGGGGGGGGGGGGGGGGGTAACATTCTGGCGGTAAATTAACAGTCTAATATAACCCCTAAAATGACCAATGCCGGTTTAATATTCTATCAGTCTTTTTTTATGAAGCACTTACTTAAAATACCTAAAATAAATAATGTTTTAATTCTTAACGCCATCTTTATCGGTATACAATTTTTTTTTTGGTTTTATGGATACATGTAAGTCAGGATTTATTTACACAGGGGCGACGCAAGATGTGTATACTTCTGCTTTGTTTGCGAACGTTATAACCGCATAAACCATGCACCAAAAAAAAAACAATTCGTTGGATTAATAAACATATCATAAAACGCTAATTAAATTATTTTGATATCAGAATCAAACAAGAATTCTATGGGTTACAACATGAATATGAGTAACAGAACTTGTCTTCCATGTATTACTATTTTAATTTTTCAAATAAAACTTCAGCCTCTGGGATGTGGAAATAGGAATTAGTACAAAATCAAGAAAAAAGTGATAAAGATATTTCAGGGTGCTTGCATAGTAATATCATGAATTATATAGTTATTTATCTTTAGGTAAGATGTATATTTATATTAAAAAAAAAATTGATAATGATAAAGCAAACTCAAATGACATTTTTTTTTCATCTGCGTTACTTCAAAATCCGACATTAAGTCCCATTTACCATATTCACCAAGTTTAGTATCGGTGATCTTCGGACAATAAAATTTGCATAATTATGTATAAATGCGCACGCATCTTTAATTTGCATAGGGCAACTTTTGATATTTCTGGTGAAGTATTTCTGAGGAAATAACTTTTAAAGCTATACACGCTAGTATTTGCGTCAATTTTGAACGACAGTGAAAACGCATGTGTTTGTCTACTTATAAAAGTTACCTTTATCCTGTAAATTACAATGGTGAAATACATCTCGTTTATAATTTTTAATTGTCTATTTTCCTACCAGGAAGGTATTACTTTTTCATGAAGGATGAGCGAAACCGACCTCATTGTGCATGTCCGCGGGAAATCAGGTGGCCGTTATTGTTTTCTTAATTAAATATCCGACGTGATTTTTAATATGCTTAACAGTTGTTCATTTGTAAAATACGTTTGTCATTCACGATATCCTTACTTTTGCATTAACACAGGATCTAAAAATAGCCAAATTAATAATTTTAGAAATTAAGCACAAAAACTAAATGTGCCTATTAATTTTAATGCTATATAAAAAAATATAGGTTTTGTAACAGACATATATCTAATTTGAAAAAAAACAACAACAATAACTCATTTTCAAACTACGCGTATAACTTTGGTCACATTTACTGGAAAAGAAAATTCTTTCACAATGTAAATGTACGTGTCACAAAACCGTTTTGACAACTATCTAAGTTTGTTCAGTCTAGCAACTCTAGCATTTTACAATGTCTTGTTGTACAACTCATGCATCGTTCAGGGGAATTCCTTTTTGCTATTCAAATGATGATCCACCAATCGCTAGCCCGAATATACAGGTAAATATTTAATTGTGTAATGACCAAAGTGGATTCATTAAAGAGACTGCCAGAATGTTAACCCCCCGTACACAAACTGGCATTGTTCATTGATGGGATGATATAAGACTCTTCGTTTACAGATAAATTCTCGTAAAAAGATGGGCAAGTCCAATGAATAATTCTCCGTTGTTTTAATTGCGGGCTTATTTTTCTGGTGATGTAGTTTCAAAATAATCTAAAACCAAAGAAACAATTATGTATGACAAAACAGAACATAAATAGCAGTATTCAGGCCTTAAACAGATTTGTGGTGGTTTGTCGACTATTTTATTCAAATTTGAACTGTTATTTATTTATCATTTTTGGTTGAATAAAGAAAGACTACGACATCAAGGTAGCTGGGTTTGTGCCCCACCCCAGACATCATCGACCTTGATGTTGTCAACACACAGACGTTCCGACCCTCATTATGAACTACTTTGACCACGTGATGCAACATGTCATGTTCCCGACCGTAATCGTCGACTGCAATGTCACGTGTCACTTCTCTCTCTCTCTCTCTCTCTCTCTCTCTCTCTCTCTCTCTCTCTCTCTCTCCTTTTTGTATTATCCACACTAAGTATATACCTTATTAGTAAGTAAACTCTAGGTTTCACATAACGAAAACGCTTTTTAAATGCATCTCTTTCTTAACACCTCATATGTTGGACCTTTCAAAATAAAATGTCACTTTGTTCGCACATATTACGAAAGCTCTGACAATTCACAGTTGTGCCTGTCTTTTAAATGCATAAAGAGTGTTAAGAAGTGTTGATTTTTTAAAAAACATTTCTCCCATAATAACCAGTCGGTTATTATTAGTAAATTATTTGTTGCGCACTGTAGTAAACCAATCGCCAGACTTAGATATGATATATGAAGTTGCATACAAACAATTGATTTTAATTCGTCTTATGCTTTTTTACCACTGAAGGGCCCTCAATGGGCAACAAAGATGATATATGTACAATTCAAACAGGAACATTATATAGTTTATTAAAACAAAACGACAGATTTTGTAGCCATAGTATGAATAAGGACTAAAGCAGTGAATTCATATATAAAGTACACAGACATATATGGCATTAAAAGGCAATACATGTACATTTCGAAACACATACATTTGGTAATATAAAATATAGCTGCATTAAACAACCAACAAACGTTATTTCTATAGACTGGCATTTTAAAGAAAAAGCTTATTTTGTGCAGTTGCTTCCTATTTATATACAATGTCACAGACATGTGCATGTAAAACATCACAAGAGAGAAAGATTTGCAGGATGGAAATGAAAACAGACATTATAACAAGTACACACATACTTATCTACATACAGTATTCTACATACTCATATATACATTATATGTCTTTATAGAAATAAACTTAGTAGTTAGTACATATCCTATATGAGAATATACCGGAGTTCGACTGTATATACTTTATGAACCGCAAATCGGTTTATAAAAAAGCGGTAATAACCAGTTTTTAGGAATACGAGTTCTATACATGTAACCCTAGAGTTTTTTTCTTATTATCCAATTCTCTATCATTAAATTGATAAATTATGACAAATTGATTTCATAAATAACAATAAACTGTGTAAAACTTGTGTAATGTGGATTGATGCAGGTTGGTTTTGGTTTTTTTTTTTTGGGGGGGGGGGGGGCGGGTTACAAGGCACTATATATAACGTCAGCAAAACATAGATTCTTATGTCTCCAATCTAATATGTATTGAGCAAAACTTTACATGATCAATAATTACAAAGGAGAGGGCGTTCTAAGTCGTTTTAGAGCTTGTGTCTAATCTTTTTGTTATCACAGTCTAAAGAAAATTATCTTCAAACTAAAATTTCTTTTGCTTTACAATATAAAATATTTACAATATTTATTTACTATATTTAGGGGTTTTTTTTATTAGTGATAGTTATTTGTTAACTTAATTCCCCATGATTTCGTGTTTATATACTGCAGCAGTTTCTATCTTCAAGTTATGTGAGGCTTACATTTTCTAATAAAAGATTTCTTGTAATCCACATTTAATTTATTTACTTGCTCTGCAGGGGCTCAAGTCAGCTGATGCTCGGTGTTCGTCAGTTTAACAGTTCACAATTTCTGAGTTTTAATATCATAAAGGATTTTGAAGTCGCCATATATGACATTTTTTGTGTGTCTTAACAAACATGTATTTCTTCCTTTTATACCTACATGTATATTTGTTTAAATGTGGAAGTAAGTTTTATTCGTGAATTTTTATTTTATTACGTCTGTGTCTAAATGAATTGGAATTTGTATGTATTTATATCTGCCTCTGAAAACTATTGATAAACGTGACTTGGTTCAAAAGATGTAGTTTTTTTTCTTTTCAACACAAGATTGTATTTCTTTCTGTATAAAGTTAACTCACTTGAAAGATCAATAAAAAGATAAATCCATGTAAATAAATCAATATGGTATGTATATGTAATAAATATAATTTGCAAACATTAAAAATAAAAATGAGGCGCTTTTTAAAGGATAAAAATCTTAAAAGAGAGCCCGCCTCCTTCAAGATATTTATGAAGGTAAATATTGAAATAGATGGGTTATGATTAACACCCAATCTGCTGGGTATTTACTTATGATTTATGTCTGCTCCCCGATAACATCTGTTAATGATTATCGGGATTTGTTCCTCATGATGTTTGCGTTTGATTTGATATTAACACGGATTAAGTACGATTAAGAAAGATTTAATGATTTTTCCGATACCTCTGGTCCTCGCACTATCACCCTCCGCGCGAAAACATGACTGACTTGTTTATTTCACTCGCCTTAGGTTATTGTTTAGATTGTGATTTTAATATTTGATTTTGATTTTGTCAAGATCAAATGCAACTTCGGGTTTGTTTCTTTTTAACTTTTCAGTATATAGTGTTTTGTCGCATAATATCTTATTACTTTAGATGCATTGTGTACACGTGTATGAGTGGGAAAGTGGGGTTTGCTCATTAAGTTTAGATTTTTAATAACTTAAAATTATTGCAATTTGGCATCTTTGAAATATTTCATAATATATGAGCAGTTTTATCGTCTGGTATCATATCGTCCGGATTTGATAAGGGTTTCTTCAACACAAAACTTTATGCCTTCAACTGCAGACTTTGTCCAACTATCGAAACATTCATAATTGCATAACACTTTTCATATATCTATATATAGCCTGAGTTTAGGTGGACTTATTCATAATATTTATGTTCTGCAGCTGTTGTGCTTGGGTTCTATTCAATGAAATATACATGTTTATACTTGAATTACAGAATGGAAAATTTGTTACAACATGCACTGCATTAGACACAATCTCTTACTGATAAAAATTGATTGAAAAATAGTATAAAAACATGTCGAACTGAATTATGATCATTATGATACTCTTCTTATTTCTTTAATCTTCAATTTCCCCGAATACATGTAGCGTGTTATTGTGTCTGCACGGCCGCGAATCTATTACACGTGCTCAATTCCCAATCTTTTTTGTATTAAGCATACACATGATTTGAATTTTACATTTCTGTAATGACTTCGTTGCACCAATATGCATTTGTTTGGTGTTACTGCTTTTTAATACTTAAAGGCAATTCAATCCCTTTGATGAAATACGTGCAAATACAATTAAAAGAGCTTGCAAACAAAATGGCATACTCAGAGTCTGATGGATAACCAATTCAAGACCAAAGTCTAAAAATCCGGGGTCGATGCATTTTTGAAAATATTTCAATGAAAATATTAAAATTGAACACATTGATATTGTGCTTAAAATCAAATTATGTATAATTGTTTATGTATCAAATCAAATTTCATATATCTCTCTCTGTCTGTCTATAAATATTAAAATTGAACACATTGATATTGTGCTTAAAATCAAATTATGTATAATTGTTTATGTATCAAATCAAATTTCATATATCTCTCTCTGTCTGTCTCTGTTTAACGATTTTACACAGGGATGTGCCCTATTTTTCTTCCATATTCTTCATAATATTAAAAATAAAAACCAACTGTTGACAAACAGATGTTGATGGCGACGATACCCCCCCCCCCCCCCCCCCCCACAGTGATTATACCATGGAAGATTACAAAGCTATCTTTTTGGGGGTACGAGAGTAAAAACGACCTTAATTAAATATTTAGTATATCTAATTAAAACTCCTCAGAGTGGAACCTTAGTGTCATGGGGTTTTTTTCTTTAAAAAAAACGCATCATTCAAGAATGGTGACGTAATAAAATGAAAATGAGTTACTTTTCTTGCTACACAACACAAACCAACTGATGTCATATTTTTATGATTGTTTTATTTTTCTTACAAATGTACAAAAATAGATTTCAACAATTAATATAATACATAATTTGTCATATGAAATAAATAAATTACACAATAAATTAATTAACTAATTATAGCACAGTGTGGGACTTATAGTTTTTGGATGTTGGGAGAGCTCGCACCTGTCAGTCACCAAGCTCTTCTTTCTTCAGGTCCATTACAAACAATGTTCCTGGAGACTATTTTTGGATTTTGTTTTTAAAGTCACATCAGTTAAGAGATCATTAAAAGACACTGTTATTAAAGACATTGTTATTAAAGACATTGTTCTTAAAGACACAGTTCTTAAAAAAAAAAACAAGTAGTTGTAACTCAGATAAGAGAATGGATTGTCATTTTTCCCCATTAGGAATTAAGTACGCATTCTTAAAGAAGTTTTTTTTAATGTAGCTGCCTTTCTGTAACGACTTTGTGTTGATTTTTTTGGCGAATGTGTAAATATGTGTCTGTACACACAAACATTCATACGTATTTTCATCTAGAACTATAATGTCAATGAGTTTGATGACTTAATGCACAGTTTTTGATGAACACTTTTACAACAACTTTGGTATCCTCTTGGCACAGGATGTTGTGCCATGTCTGGACGTCTGATATTCTTTTGCGCATGCGCCATGACGGAATCGTCATTGAACTGGTAACTGCGCATGTCTCCGCGACTCGCTTCCACCGACACATTGATGCAGTCGACGTCATGAAGTAATTTTGATTTTGCACCAATGAGACTTGTTCAGTCTTTCCATCCGTGGGAATTGGGTCCAAACTTGTAGACCAGACGCCTCCCGTCCACTCGATCGAGGATTCCTCGCTTATAGTAATATCTGTAAAAACCAAAATCATACATTAAATCAAATTTACCTATTTCAGGTTATTCAAAGGTTTTAAATTTTATTTTTAAATTTCAAATTCACATTTTAGAATTCATTGATCATTTTACCAACAATGTTATTCAAAGTTAACAGAAAATGATTAGAGAATAGGAGAAAGACTGAAGTCAAATATAGTTATATATGTTATAGAAGTTAAAGGAGAAATATTAAAATGGCTAATTTACTAGAAAATGAAAAAAAGAGAAAAACAACAGATTGCTAGACAAGTGATTATAGGACTCTATAAAAAGGAAAAAGAACATAAGAGATGCACAAGCCAAGAAAATCAGAGGTCAGCGGTGAACAGTTTAAATGCTGGAAAAAGAAAATAAAAAACTAGAGAGAGAGACAAAAGCAATCCAAGCATAAAGAAGCGGTTAGTGCGCAAACAACAAACGTAAAAATTATTAACCTAAAGCGAGTTTAGAGGTCTTTCCAGCCGTGCGCCTTTTGCCCGAAACGGAAGCATAATTTCTTTGGAAATTTTCCGTTTTTGGGTACGTCTGCAAAATAGCCTGCTGATCTGCAAAACCTGTCGATCAAAAGTGAGGATTAAGTTTCTGGTGTGTTTGCACATATCAATGATGGAGTCCTTGCGCGCAATGTTATGTTGTTTCCCTTTGATTTTATTTAAATATCATGCATCAACGATAGACAAGGACAAGAATTTACACAACATTTTACATTTACCAAAACCCATGCATCCATGTAAAGATAAATATTTAAATCCCATTTATTTTAACCATGCCTGCGTTTTCATGTAATATATATATATATGTATACCACTGGACAATGTAAAAGACGAGGACAAATTACGCAGAACACAAAGGATGTGTATTTACCTCATAGCACGGCTCAGCTTCTCATATGTCATGCTCGTGTTGTTCTTTTTGCGGCCCCACATTTGCGCAACTGCCTCGGACTGCACAAACCGGAACACCCCGGTCTCTTTATCCTCCCAGCGCAGAAGAGTCGGGTTAAAGGCGGAATCTTTCAGCAAATCGCGGATGAATTCCCATAAATGATTTCCTTTTGAAGCTATAATAGAGAGGGAAATACAATAATCAATGTGGGAATACTTTTGTTCACTTAGATGTTGTATTGCATTTCTAGTTTTTGAAAAATATTATAACGTGAGGATTTTGAAATCACATGCTTACATTGGCCCACTTTTCTGCCTCTGTTGCACTTCTTTGGCACCCTTTCTGCCTCTTGTTCTGGCTCCACGATGCCGCTGTCGTTTGAAACGCTGGAGGAGTTTCTGGTCCTGTTTTTGGCTTTCTTTGGTTCTGGCATCTCCTCGTCAGAGAACACGGCGCTCACCGATAACTCGTTCTTGTCGTGTTCACTTCCAATTTCTGAATCTAATCAAACAAGAAAAAAAAAATGTTTACATTTCAGAAAATGACATCTAAGGAGAGGCACTTTAAACATTTCCTGATCATTTCACTTTGGATCATAAAACAAGTGCATCATCTTCATGCATCGACATTGAATGATTGTTGTAAATTTCCGGGGACTAGTACTCACCTCCGCTAATGTATCCAGGATCGACCCAAGTAGGACAACTATTATCGGTCGGGAACAGGGCCGGGTCACTGTCGATATCGTACCACTCCCCGCAGATGTTGACTTTAGGGGCGCCTAGCGTGGGGTCGTATACCGTCTCTATGTTGTTATCTAACATTTCTAAAATTAAGAATAACAACACAATACATACAATGATGAATCAACCGTTATGTAACTGTCATGTCTTGTTGTTGTTGTTGTTGTTGATATTTGTTTTTAATTGATTGCAATACTCTGAATCATAACACTTACTGCTCGTAGATTCATCTATTTCCATGATGTCTTCAGATGAAGAGGAAGATGATGAGGAGGAGGACGGGAAGAGGAGGGCGTTGACGAGGTCTGTCAGCTGACTGGACGTGTCCGTGCCGACCTCGCTCTGTTGGGGGGTGATGAACTGGGCCTCGTTAACATGCCTTCGGAACATTTCATAAAACTGCTGTCCGTATTCTGGGTCTCGCTCAATAAATTGACCGAGAGTCATTTCACAAAGTTCTTTTCCAGTCACAGAGTTGAATTGTTCTCCTCGTAGTTTTGCAATATCAAGGTGTTTGGCATCAGCAACATAGTATAACCAATCGAGGACCTCTAACGTACTCCAATTCTGAGGATGCTTCTGAGTCCAGCTTAGCATGTCCATACTGTCTGAACAGCAGGATGTGTCTGAAATAAAGAGGAACTTGTGAACAATCGGCACGGTGGTTAATGGTTTGGTCAATGGTTGAGGTAATTTCAAACTCTTGATTACAATGTGTTGAAAAAGCTTTGCTGTTACCTTGTTTGTGAAAGATGTCGGAGAATGTCATGCGGCTGACGGTGGTAGGGATGGATTCCTGGGGAGTCTGGGGCTCGCTGACTAATTCAGTTTTCATATCCATGTTTTCGTTTGCGTAAAATGAGATTTCAGATTCCGACAAATCGTGAGGAAATGTGTCGGGCAACTGTCAAATATCAGAAAATCAACCTTACAATCATATGTATCATAACAATAATGAAATAATCTCAAAATGAAAATTTTAAAAGCTCTTCCTTTTCCTAAAAGTAAGATACTTCATAATGAAGAGGATACTTACAGCTTGGGTTGGACACGACATCTCAATGATATCGTCTGCCGATAAAACAGATATGTATTCAATGTCGTCAAAAGTGGACCTGAAATGAAAATATTCCAAATTTTCCATGAGGCATTCCATGACTACCCTCAAATACTAAAACTAAACGTAATTCCACTGGTCAACTTCTTGGACAAATATAAGATTATGATTTGCAAGGTCTGGTCAAGGTGCCAGATATTTTGTAATTAGCCCCTTGTGTTAGATCACCCCTTATATTGGTACCCGTCCCCCTTGATGCACCGGTCATCATTAATATCCAATAAGGATCAAGCACACCGAGCCTCGGTGGGCCGGGCCTCACCCGTCAACAAATTTCGTCACCGTGTCTTTTTACGCCAAAGTGCAGATTTACATGTGTTTTACCACCCCGGGGAATTTATGAATCTAAAAATAATAATGCTCGCTGGAGTCGATGCTATGTGACTCCTGGTTATAACAGTTGCAGTGCAGTACCGTTGCGGCCATGTTTGGTCTATCACTCCAGGGTTGATTGATATACTGACAACCATATTCTACCCGTAAATCCGAAGACGAAATCTGAAAATCTACAAATCCTATATGCCCTTACATCATTTAAGTAAATAGCCCAAGGACTTAATGTGCAGTTTATGTATTTTTAAGTCCATAATAGCGTAATACTACAAGAAGAAGACAATTTTATAGGTAATATTCGCATAAGTCGTTGTGATACGGGTGGCAAAAATAAAAATGTCATGTGTATCTGGGTAATTTATCTCCTAAATCCAGCCATGACACCAAGGATGTAGAGTAACTAGTCCTGCAACGTTACATGTACGACTGCAACATCTTGCTTACAAACTAATGTAACAATTGACAGCTGCCCGTGAACACTTGCTCTTATTCCATATTCCGCAAAGAAGACGGTGAAAATAAAGCAAACATATTCTCCTTTTCAACAAAACAAAATCCAGTTATTGAATAAAGATTATTCTCACCTTAATCAATCAAGAAAGATTAAATTAAAATCCTCGTTATGCGAATAATTGATGCAAATGTTCAGATAACACCTTGCACAGAATATTATTCAAAATGTTTGGTTTCTTTCACACATTTGTTGCTAATAAATTAAATAGTTTTTTTAAAAGATGTGTTTCACTCCACATCTTATTTCAGTATGATGTGTATTCGCGTTTTGTGTAGATAAATAATACTGAGGTCACGTGGTCTGTAGCATTGATCGTTCTCTTGCCGTATGTTTAGGGAAATTCCCTAAGAGGGATAGAGAAAGCTGATTGGCTAGCGGCGATGTGACGCTTCAATGCGACTGGAGTAACAAATTCAGGTCATTTGTAAAGCGCTTACAGTGAGTGTGTATATTTGTGTGACTGCTGTATTGTCTACCTTCATTTCTTGACCTGTCATCTAATACAATGATCCATGATCATAAATCTCGCGACAGCCCGCAAGAAGATCGAGATTAAAAGCCAACACAGCGTGCGTGATTTAATTTATTGCAGAATGGATGGAGAGAAACGAACCAAGACTACTCAGAATATTCACTTTTTTTCTTGAATTTTTACACAATCGATATTTGAACACTTTCCCCCGAAAGAATAGCAGACTGCTTAGCATTAGAGGGGAAAATCAATTACGGCATGCATTTTTCTCGTTATCTATGACAAAATCGTTTCCAAGGAGATCGCGATCTAAGAACGTCATTAAATATTTTGTCTTAAAAGGGTTGTTTTAATTATGAAAATTTATACTGATAGAAATTGGGTAATTGTGAAAGATAAAAAAAAACCACCAAATGTTCGTGCGAATAACGTGTATTATATGTTTATGTGTATTCACCGTTGCAATGCAAGTACTATTTTTTGGCTCAATGAACAGTCCATAGTGTAACTCCACGACCCACCCTCACTCTTAATTAGTTCAAGTGTCCAAAGGTCGTGGTGGCTTTACCTGGAAAAGCCGTACCTTGGAATACCCGTAAATGACCAGTTTTATCGTTCACGCCCGATGGGCGAGGTTTATTGTTCTCTATCAACTGATACGTAGCGATTTTGTTTACTGGTTATATTTACTGCCTTGATATGGAGAAATACCGCATGCGGTCTAATCTATCTACAGCTTACAATCACAGCTAAAGATGTAGGGTTAATGTTATTAATATTATGGATATGATATGGTCAAAGTTCAGCTCGCCAGTAACTTTACTGCAATGTATTAAGTTCTGAGTTATATGGTTCATGTATCTATTTAATTAGATGCAACACGTATTTAACTTGATTATAATTCGTTTACAAACGGTCTATCAAAATATGTACAACTTCGTAACTTCGTGTACGTTAAAGAAAGAACAACAATTATGCAATATTGATGATGTTGGAAAGTCTGTCTTCTATTTTTAACTAACTTCTGATGGCGTGCATGGTTTTTTGGCGGGTATATTCTCGGGGAATTCCCTATCCGATTTAAAACGTACACAAGGTCAGTGTATGAAAGGGGGATTTAATCAGGGGTTTCTGTTAATGTCAAGACTACCAAATTTCTATTATCATTTGTTGGGGGGCTTGGCGTGTGTTCAACTTGTGGACATTTTAAAAAGTTGAAAAAAATCAATGTCTTCATGGTGAAAACAAAAATATTAAATTATTTTTTTATTATTTCTTTAAAGCCTCGATCAGCACAAAAAGTTGATGAGGAAATCGTTATTTGAGTTTATAAATACGATGTTTATAGAAAAATCATCTAAAGGAAACATAATTTGTTTTTATTTGCGGAATTTTATGAAAATTTTGCTCAGGGCCTTTCTGCGTACATTTCGTATCATAACAAAGACCTGTTAATCCGACGGTCGGAGACATACTCCTTATACCAATATTGAGTTTCGCCATTACCCGCAGTTATGTCCTTGTATGCGTGTGGTAGACGGTGCATTAGAAGATATCTACTTTGTATTTTATTTGATGGCGAAGATTTCATTTACATGTGGATTAATGCCCCGGTACTTTCTTACATATAAGTGCATACGGTTTTCGTGCATTGCGTTTGTTGTTTTGTTCTCTTCCCCTAATTACAAATGTACTAACAAGTCAGTCACGTACACTTATAAATGAAATATATGTTAATATCGACTGTGATGTGCATATGCATTTGTTGCATAAAGATTAGTTGAAAATTTAATTTAAAAAAAAAAAAAATAATATATATATATATATATATATATATATATATATATATATATATATATATATATATATATATATATATATATATATATATATATATATATATATATCGATTAAACTTTTAAAGTTTCTTTGAGTAAATTAACGCTGTTTGTAACAGTGTTGCATTGTAATACAACACGCTAATTCAATGTAGATAATAAGTCTCTTCAAGGTTGTCTGCAACTGGGTCCAATGTGGGGGACCATTCTGAATTTGTTTGCTTTTACTCAATGGTTTAAAAAAACTTGCCAATTGCCGATTTCAGTGTTGAGTAAGCATTCATTTATTCATATTGACAGATGATTATGCTTTCATTTTTCTTAAAAATATAAATCCTGCAATACTTATAAGTGAAAGAGTTATGGAATTTATTGACAAGTTTATAAGAATGAAGATGACCAAGTAATCGAACTATTGCATCATGTGCATGTACTCATTCATTGAATTACATTGTAAGTCGTGAGGTAGATTTTCATTCTCTGCGTCGTTACAGTATATTTGTTATTAATTCATGTTTTTCCTCTAAGCCATTTTAATAAAAAAAAATTGCGATTCGGTATATAAAACAAAAAACTAAAAAAAAAAAAAAATCGCGTGAGTGTATATATCATGTATACATGTATGTATTCTGCAATAAAGTTAACGTTGCATAGCATGCGATACGCGTTATTTGAAGCATATTAGCTTCAAGAAGTCGTGTTGAAACTTGAGCTCAAACAGCAAGGCTGTTTGTTGTTTAAAGGTCATACCTAAAAAAAAATTCCATCTTGAGTATGGACACTTGAGTTTTGCACCTCTTGATTGGTTTCGGCACCCTGTTTTTGTAGTTCACACTTAGGTCAGTGTTTAACAGGGCCGACTGTGCTAAAGGCGCCTACAACGTACACGGATATGGCGGTAGTCCACCCCCTAATAAAGGCAAACATACCGACAATTAATGAGAGCAACCATTGCACCATGCTAATGCCGACTTGTAATTAGGTGTGGTGATTAATTGCTTCATCTGTAGCGGCACTTTTGTACCTGCGCATTACCTTATTGGTCATCATTACATGTGGGGCCGTAAATGATGTCAACAAGGGCTTTAACTATAGTGACGTATGGCTACGTGACGCAAGTAATAAATTCATATTTGTTGAGTTTAAATTATTTCTAGTAAATAAAGTAGGTTTTGATTTTTTGATTTTTTGATTTTTTGATTTTTCTACACTCAAGTTTGTTTTATGCATTTCATTCTCTCTTATTTTTTTTTTTTTGGGGGGGGGGGGGGGGGGGTAGGGGTAATACAAAAACCTGAATTTCCTTACAATGTACCTGTAAGGAAATATCTGCATACTATTGCATACTACTTTATGCAATGAAATATATTTCAATTTATGGTGGATCGGGCAGCGGACATAGCCCATGCTAGCCTTCTTTCGAGGTAACATTGAACATACGATTATAGAGTTGTAAAATCATCGCATCTTGGGTGAAACAAAACTCTTTGTTGTTGATGACTTTCTGAAGCATTAAACTTCACTTGATTAAAAGTTTTCGATACTTCAAAAATAACAAAACACTACAAAAATTATAGAGCCCGTTATTTTGTAATCATTAAATATGTTTTATTACATTAAACGATCGAATTTTATCGCGCCGATTTTAGAACTGAAAAACGTCAATAAAACGACTTTTTACACAACAAACACGTTTTTCTTGCAGATGTCAAAAAAGTATCAATTTACTATTTATTTATGCTTAGAGAAGAAATCTCTCTTTTTCCATCTCTTTCTCTCCTGACAAATGACGCATATACATACTTCTGGGTATAGACAAATTACATTAACAGCTTGTATCGAGGGCTCAGGTGTGTATCTTTGATCTTCTTCGGGAAATTAACGAGTCAATCATGTTACATAGGTGTAGACTTGTACACCTTTGGTACTACAGGTACACAGTGCACCCGACCCACCCAGCCCAATTTGCTGACACGATTCTTGCATAACACGTACCAAGCATTATCCGCGATTTATCAGAACCTTTCATTTCATGAAACTCTATGACAGCATTACCTTGAACCGTTGTTGATAAAATTCCACCCCCCCCCCCCCCCCCCCCGTTTCCAAACGAAGTTGGCCCGGTATTGATAAAATGCTGGAAACAACTGATTTTTGAAATATCTTAATACAAAAGTTTATCAAGGCTTAAACACTTAAAAAGGGCGGATTCAATTTTATCTGACCGAATTTCAAACATATTTCTATTTATCATGATGTGAATGTCTTTAAAGGGGTTTGTGTTTTCCAAAAGAGATAATGGCCACGATGTTCTACACTAGTAAGCAATTACTGTAACATCCATTCAAGTGCACCTATTCAAGTATGCATGAAAAAAATATTCTAATTATAAGAAAAGGTAATCATTTCTGAATTAACCAAACGATTGAACCATCAACCATAAATTGACAGCCCTGATTTTCTTGATAATTATTATTTTTTATTTATCTATTTTTATAACCTGCATATTGGGTTCTGCATCCAAATAAGTATATCAGCTAATTATAACACTGACCGTTCCAAAGTCTGTCATATTTTAAGACGGCTTGATACTGAAGGAATCTCTCGTCAGATTTTAAATAAAGTTACATTGTAAGAAAAAACATTGAACTATTTTAGGTTATATATACTTTGAATACTTTCCTCCATCTTATACAGAGCTCTTCTTTTAAAGAAGAATGATAAAGTCTATAAATGCCGCGACCACCCAGCCCTCCCAAAGATTTGATCTTTAAAATCTATACTGAAAGAACTTAGACATGAAAGGAAGGATGACAAATTAATTCTTCGTGTATTTTCATGAAATAAAATATCATTTTATAATCGGATTCTGCATTCAGATAAAACATAATTATTACACCCTCCCTCCTCTTCCCTGCCCCCTGCCCCTGCCCCTCCCCCCCCCCCCCCCCCCCACACACACACTTCTTTTTTAAAATCAAAGAAAAGAAGGACTGACAGGGCTCACAGTTTTACAGACGCGTTCAGACGCGTTTGCACTGATTACCCCATGTCCAGACCTTTCAATGGTATTAGTCAGCTTGAAAATTAACATTTACAAATCTACAGTATTTCACTGCTAGTGATTTCCATACTAATTCTACCAGACACAAAGAGTAGAGTGTTGATAAGTGACGTTAAATGAATCAATAACATTAAAGAGGGTCAACTAAACAATTAAAGGCTGTTTTTGTTTAATAAAACTATATTCTTTCGGGGCATAATGTATGTACAACCTATTTGTGTACACAAGAGGTTAAAATAATTTGTCGCATCTGGTGAACGAATTCAAGTAAATTAGTATCAGATTAGTATTTCTTAAGAAAACAAAAACTAGAAATAAAAAAAAACCCCAAATACTTCATCCACATTTGTAAGAATTACTCTTCAGACATAAGATACATGTTGTATGACTAAAAATTGTCAAAAGACAATATGACTACTAGTATTTTACTCATTACTGTTACTACAATCCCTACCCAACAGGCAAGTTGAGGTCACTACTCAATAGTCACTTCTCAATTGACAGGTCGAAGTCACTATTTAATAGACAGGTCGAAGTCACTAAGATACTCAATAGTCACTGCTCAATAGACAGTTCGAAGTTAATAGTCACTACCCAATAGACAGGTCGAAGTCACTACTCAATCGACAGGTCAAGATCACTATTCAATAGTCACTATTCAATCGACAGATCAAAGTCACTTCTCAATAGTCGCTACTCAGTCGACAGGTCAAAATCAGTACTCAATAGTCACTACTCAATCGACAGATCGAAGTCACTACTCAATAGTCATTAATTGAACTGAATTGAATTGAACTACTTATTAAACCGGTCAATATTCATTTGACATCGCTACCCTGCATGACTTTCACTTTTTATAAGACAGTATGGCTATCACTTCTTTTCAGACATTTAAAATTAAACATTTTGAATGTCAATAACAAATGAGAGATAAGACGTTAAAGTCTATCAAAAAGTTAAATTCTTAATTACTTGTATGTGTATTTTTTTTTTAGCTGTTTATCACCTGCTATATGAACTATGAGCCTTTTTTCGAGCCAAATTCTTAAATAATCGCACATGCAGTATCGCACTATTCCATGTTAATCTTTAAAGATTGAAAAGTTTTAAAATATTAAATGCATCTGCGTGAGAATATTTCTGATATCGAAACAAATAACATTAGGATAAACAATAAGGCTTTTTGTTCACATGAATGATAAAAAAAAAATAATGTTTCGCCGATCTTCTCGCCAGATAGGTGAATTAAGAACCATTCAACCACCCACTCCAAGCCCCCACCAGACGTGTCGCTGGCGGGGCTTCACGCTTGGACTGAATCGATCGACGCCAAGCAGGGTCACCCTCTCTCCTGAACGTGCACATGTAGAACCTGTCATGGACACGATCGTTCCAACAGTTGCTGTACTCACTCAGGGCCAAGCTTTGACTGGCACAAGAAATTATTTCACAATTCGTACGTCTAGATACTACCAAACACAGAGAGACCAAGAACGCAGCACATCGAAAATTGTATTCATTGGGAAAAGGTTAATGCTGATGCCTAATATTTTCACTACGCTTTTGATCTCAGAATAACATGAAGAGTGACAGGTGAACTCTATAACTAATATGTTAATATATAACGAACAGACCGCAAAACTCTGATGTGTACACATGAACTACAAGTACGTTCATCTGTTGTTAAATAATCTACAGCCCCGAAACCTGAGAATGGTATTATACATTTCTCTTAATTAACCATTATAGAACTTCTTCTATGTATCTTTTTATAAACTACTCATACATAAAAAAGAAATCAATACTTTTTTAAAAAAATGAAACGAAATAAAATCTACATGACTAGAACTATAAAATGTAGGAATGTGATTGCTATTCGAGTCGTGTGGGTTTCATGTCTCCTATTCTGATTTCATTTTCTAATTCGGGACAGCCATCTTGGGAGACAGAGAGACGGTTGACTTGCTGTATGTTGATTTTTTTTTCTTTTTTGGTTCGCTACAAGTAAAAAAGAAACCAAAAGACGTAGTACATTTTTTTTTACTTTTCTGTCTGTGAAACTTTTTTTTTTATTTTATTACATTCCTTTGAGTGATTTTTTTCCCCGAGACAATTATTCTGTCATCGGCTAAAGTCAACGTGCTCTGTGACATAGGACCGGAAACGAGTCCAATAGCAAGTACGCCCCTCTACTATAAGTCACACGATGCGATGGTATTTAAACGATTTGGTGATGGATGCTTGCATGTTACACATATCATGTCACTAAACATGCATATTAGAATAAATAAAAAATTACCTAAATTTATATTCTTTTGCTCTATAATGATGTAGTTACGTTTTCACTCAGTGTTCAGATTGCATGCCTAGTTCTGTACAATGTAAAATGATAAGATCTTGGTATCAACTGGCAAAACCAACTGGCAAACCCCCAAAACACACAAATATGAATAATTCAAAACAGTGGCGTCGGAAGCAAATTGAAAGGGGGGGGGAGGGGGGTAGACTAATTCTCAGAAAAATCTTGACAAGCAAAAAAAAAACATTCCCCAAATCATGAAAATCCTAATCCGTTGGGGGGGGGGGGGGGTATTATGGTTCCAAAAAAAATGATTTCTTAACTAACAAAAAAGGAACTATTACATCTTTGCTGCGAGAAAAAGTGGGGGGGGGGGGGGGGCGGGGGGGGGGGGGCTGAATGAACCCTCCATGCTGCTATGTGCCTAATGGTTAGGTCTAATTTGCAAATAAGCCCCCCAGCCCCCCGGTTCCGACGCCTATGCAAAAGATATATGTTTAGTTGCATTATTAAACTTGAATGCAAACTCTTTCGTGACGTTTATACCTCGATCACAGGCACGTGACATCGTAACTTAAAATCTAGTTAAAATAAGGCCCCTTATTTGAAAGGGGGGGGAGGCTCGCCCATATTCTCTAGATCTTATTTCCATTGCCTACTGAAAGTTGATCGGTCAATTTTTCTAAAATTTCCCCCATATGTATCTATATTATATACGTCCACTTAGTACTTTCTGCATTGTTTCTTTAAAAATCCAAAATGTTTTTCATGTAGCCATGACGATTTGACCAATATGTCTGCGTATTGATATACACATTCCTTTTACCATGTTTACTATACACTTAAAAACTGCTATTAAATGCATTGATAGGCACAATTAATTTTTAATAATCAAGTACCTATACAAAAAATGTTTACGCCGTTTATTGGTGTCTGCTTTTATACTTTTGAATTTACATAAGTTGACCCCATGATTTCAAAGTATTTGAAGTAACCATTGTAACCTTTACATATATGGATCACTAGTAACTTTCGTATAATGTATGGGAAGCAGCAGAAGATTATGTGAGTGTGTGTGTTGGGGTGGGGGGGGGGGGGGGTGGGGGTGGGGGATGTGTTTGCCGCAAGAATATATTTATTGCTATTCATTTTGTACAATGTATGTTCGTCGCATATTGAACTCGCTGCTAAGTACTTGTATTTCTTCTTTTTTAACCAAAACGTGCACGATATAAAAATTGCTCAAGATTAAACAGTGTTTAATTCAGTGATGGTAATAGTATGATTTTCACCAAAAAAACCTGATTTATACTCTCAGAAAATGCTTATTTTACAATTTTTTAGTTGTTTAGATAAGTGCATTATAATTACACATTATGTAAATGCATCTTTACACTAATAGAGATTTTTCTTATTCTAAAATTCAGTTTCCTATACATGTACTAACTTATTGTTCCTATTGCCCAATATCATTCCTTTGCAACTGTTAAGAAATTTTAATTAGGAAATTTGGGATAGAAAAAAATATCAATATTGTTCGATACTTTAGTATAAAACAAGTTTTGTGCGGAGTATTAACACACTCATTTTATTTGTCAACAAAAATGTTAAAAAATGGGGGTATGCGATGACAAAAAGGAAATACTCCAGTCATTATATGTAAGTATGTGTATACCGTTATATGTTATGATATCGTAAATTACTTGATAGAAAACCACAGCTGATCCGGACGATGAGCAGTCAGTTGGAGGGTTTCCCACCCTATTGTCATCATGACACCGGCTGGTTACTACCACGCGTGCTGTCTTTCCGGAAGTCTGAAATGTCGTTCATTGATACAGCTTATACATGTACTACTAACTATGGAACGCATAACTAACGCCATAAATACATTTGTCATACAAAATTTCTTCTTTTTTAATGCATTTATATCTTTTTTATACAATTATATTTTTAAAAGCACTTTTTATGCAACTTTATGCATCTATGGGGAGCAGAATGGGCCGAAAACCCTTGGCTAGCGAAGATGCAACTTTATATGAATTTTATTGGGTTTTTTTTCAAAAGTCATTTAATGATTTATGATCTAAATCTATCTCATAGGCTTAGTCAAATAACCACATCCACATGAAATCTTTAATAAATACAGTGTATATACATTGTATAAAAAAACCCAGTTTAAACAATCTGAACCTAAAAAAAATATGAATTTCACAAAAATTGATGACATGCGCACACGACGAGAGTGTTATGCAAGGGGAATATAGTTTGACATTTACAAAATACATATCTTTGTTCATTTATAGATATCTCTGTTTAGATGTAGTGGATACCTTCTTTGCATAAAAACTGGCTTGAATTCAAAATTTAATGAATCTATCTGAAGACGCTCTGTTCTTTTTGGGTCACTATTGTATAGCTTTTAGGACAACAACCTCATTTATGTTCTATTTT
The DNA here is from genome assembly GCF_963853765.1 of Magallana gigas. NCBI lineage: Eukaryota > Metazoa > Mollusca > Bivalvia > Ostreida > Ostreidae > Magallana > Magallana gigas. The sequence continues at coordinate 25,928,836 of NC_088857.1, read as the reverse complement.
AAATCGTTTTAACCGTGTCAAAAAATCGTAATTTATTCGAAAAATTCATCTAGGCGTAAGCGCATTTTTAATATTCATTTGTTTAATGGCCTTCACAAATGAAGAAAAAATGGACAGCCAGAAACATCGAGAATTTTGTTTTACTTTGGCTCATTTATTTTTGTGTGTGTGTGTGTTTTTTTATGAGTTTTTTAGAGGTGGGAGGGGGGGGGGGGTGCTTTGAATACACGTAACATATTTGCAAACGCACCAACAGTGTGCCCTACAACGCATTTACGCAACATTGGTCATGATTACCCAGGTGGAAAAACTCGTTACAAGAGAGATAGTAAAAAAAAATAGATATTATATACGTGTAAAGTTTTTCATGTTGAACTAATGAAATATGAGATTTATGCATTAACTTCATTACATTGAGCTGACATGGCGGCTATTAACACGATTAAATGATTTTAATCTTTCAATGACGTGATCATCCTTTTCTCCACAAGGTTTTGAAATGTTAATAATTGTTTCACTTTCGGCATTGTGATTTTTAAACAATAAAATGCTTTCTTTGGTGATTCATTCGGGATATGAAGGTAGCGACATTGCAGAAAAAATACAACCTAAACATATACAAATATTTAATTTTTTCTGCAATGATCGTTACCTTCATAACCCTCATGAATCATCAAAGAAAACATTTTATTGTTTATATTAACATCTTTCTTTTAACTAATCAATGAATTGATTATGAAAAGTTAGTAAAATTCACTAAATTACTGTTAGTGTACATTAGTACGTTAGCTAAAAAAACCCCAGCCAAATCGTCTCTTGCGAGACTTTGAGTCTGACATCATCATGGTTATTTCGTGCAGTCCGTGATTTTTCTTAGGTTGCTGTAGTCTTCGACCAATCGATGAACATGGCGTGTAGATTTCAGTTTGGCTGTTTCTATAGAGCTATGAATTAACTATAAGTTTCCGTAAGAGATATAGGAAATAATACTTGGTAGATGTAAATATAATTATATAGCTACATGTAGCTAGCTATAGCAGCACTGGGGGAGGGGGGGGGCTGTTTGGAAAATTCTCTCTTCAAAACATAGAAATAAAACGATAGGTTTAACTCATACAAGAAACTATTCTACACTTGTGTCATATCAGTGTTGGACTAAGCATCAAGTGTCCGATGGTTCAACAAATTTCGATCGATAATATTCAAATCAAAGCTGTTCGTTACTTTCTTGGGTTATACCGTTTTGCGCCAACTTTCTCAGTTTACAGTCACTGGATGGATAATTAGTCAATATAGACGTTGGATTAATTAATGTAAATCGATAATGGAATGGAGCTTTGTCCTGAAGTTTGAAAATGAACAGATCACAAGAAATGTATTTGAAATTGATTACAACATATGTAGAATTACATGTAAATTGTGCATTGTTATAAAAAAAATCATTATTAAGATTAAGATGATTATTTTGACTCTAGACTGATCGTGGTCATTGAGATAGTTTAATCAAAACAGTTTTCAGTTTTTGGTAGAGACAATAATATAGTTTTGGATATATGTTTTAATATTTTATCAATTTTGGCTCAGTTTAGATGTGGGATTTTACCATTAAGAATTGAGACGGGTATATAACATGGTCAACCTGTTGAGGAACGAATTTGCACATGTTGCTCTGAAATAGCGTAAAAAATGGGATTTTTTTAAAAATTACATTCGTTTGTCCTTTATATATGAAGAAGCCTACGCTGGATTTAACTAATTACTACAATGGGAGATGCGGACGCACTAAAAGTACTTATTTCACATTATCTTCGGCAGCTTGCAAAATACTTATGCTCATCTTTTATCATTTTTTTTTTTTTGCGCAGACAGTCTTTGTTGCTCATTAAGTAATTAAGATTAAATGTTATTATATTAACTGTTAAATCAGAATAAGGAATGTAAACTGACAGGTTACAATGGAGTCTTTATACTTATATAATTATCTTTATCCCTAAACGCTGTTCAACCCCTACCCACCATTTTACGTCAACCTCTAACGTCATTGATCTATTAACTTTTTAAAAATCTATTTCCGAACGTTTAAATGCTTGTTGGCTAATTTTATTAGCTCTTGACATATCAGATAAAATTGTTTACAAAAAACAAGGAGTCCTTCCGCAGCATTGTCTGGTGTCGTTACCTCTCAAGAGTTTCATAATAAAACAAGTAGGTACAAGTATGGTAAGGCCATTCCAAGTTTTTTCTCTGTTTAGAGTTCGAGAACGGATTGGTTTAGAAGCATGAAAAATTTTAAAAAAGATTTAAAAAAAACCTCTCATACATGTACCAAATAAAATGTAAGTGTAAAATTCATGCTTAAATATACATGTACTAGGATTTTTAAATTTGCTTTGTTTTACCATTATGCCATTTGTGCACAGTGCACGAGATTGAGATTTAGATGTGTGTGGGGGGAGGGGGGGGGTACCGTTTAAAGAAAAGACTCAAAAAAGGAAAATGTTCTTCTATTGATACATTAAATAATCATGTGTGTTTTTCTGATGTTTGTGGATGTTTTTCCCCTGATAGAAAGATAAGTATTTGATCTCACGGTGACCGCTAAACATAGAAGAAACTTTGAATCGCCTAAAGTAGCTGATTAATGGTGTAAATTTTAGTAATTTTCATAGAAAAAAAATCAAAATAAAACAACCAACAAGTGTTTGCACTAAATACACTTAAAAGTAGGCTATATACTAGTATCATATATATACAATATCATGTTCTGACTGTATGAAATTCAATACGATGGATAGGCGATCAGTCTTAGTTTCCTACCAATACTTACGATTGACTTGCCGAATATGCAACCATCGGCCTACTGTTTACCCTAGTATTAAAATACAGTTAATTTTTATTATCCTTGTACTGTATAGAATTAGAGCCCGTGGGTACAGTTTTAATGATATATTTCAGATCAAATTCGACCATGGTAGGTTTGTATAAACACTGCAGTGAGAAGGATACTGCGGCCTGAAGTACATGATGATGTAGTGTGTTGTACTGTTTGATTAGACATACTTCACTGTAGTGTCCTCAGCTTTTTATCAGGTATAAACGCACCTTATGGAACACAATTGTATGTAATGGATATTGCAGACATATAAATAACGGGGGGGGGGGGGGGGGGGGGTTGATAAGCGCAATTACCGCTGCATGAGCATAGAATTAGAAAGAACTAGATGATACCCCACGCAAGTGCGGGAATTTACACTTTACACATTATTATCATATAATACTTAAAATATGTTGAACCATATTGATATTTTTGTTCATTTTTGTAAATACTTTATCCGATTTTTTCCCTATCCTATTCTTTAAAATTGAAATAAAAAACAAACTGCATTCTTGGATATTTAGAGGAGCGGGCAGGGATGAAAAATCTAAACTGAAATGAATAATATATACATGTACGTGGCCTGTTTGTTACAGCTGACTGAAAAAATAAACTTTTTTATTGTATTTATTACAAATCAGTGAATGGATAGTGTACCTCTCTCTAAATTTGGTTCTTTTGGTCAATTTTCATTATAATTTGTACTACTCTCCCAAATAAGAATTTCAGATATAAGACTGTTTTGAAGAACAACCTGGAAGGGGGCATCCCCATTAAACTTATAGATGTAGAATACAATAATCTGTTCATTAATGTTTACAAATTGATGTCTAAGGTTTACAATCATTCTGTCGTGGTATAAAAAAATCATAAAATTAAAACATGCTTGTTTATGCATTATTATCCATTTGCATGCATATCTTAAACCAAAGTTGTCAGATTCAAAGTATTTGGGCGATAGTTAAATCGCCATACACTTTCCACCATGATGTCAATTAGTCAACCCGTTTCTGGACACTCCGTTCTGGAAAGTTCTTTCCATTATTACTAAAATCGCATTAATTGTTCTATTTTAATTTATTATTTTTTTGTTTTAATAGAAGCCCGATCAAAGGTATCTGCCCGCGATGCATGATGAACTCGTCCTACACTTTTCGTTAATTAGTCAATCCGCGTTCTTGGTAAAACCCCTGTCACACCGGAGCTGCGTCCTCACGGCGATCCCGCTGCGTCCTTAAATAATGTAAAACGCCACGGTTAACGCAGTAGAGTCTCCTACAGAGCCGTAACAACGCAACGGCATCTTCGTCCGTCGACGTGGGATCGCCTTGAACATTTAAAAACGCCATGCGACGGCGCGCACTTTGAACATGCAGAAAGTACGCGCCGTGGCTCTGCGTTCTGATAAACACGCTGTAGAAGCGTAGTGAGGTAGCCGTGACAGCGCCGTAAGGTCTTCAACAGCGCCACAAGAGCTCCGTTGGCGCGCTCAAGGACCGCAGCTAATCGCAGTGTAGACGCAGTGATAAGTCAATTGCGCTTGCACGGAGGCTTTGGGATCTCACTGCGTATCTATCGCGCTCTCACTGCGCATCCACAACGTTTGAACAAGTTGTTTTTCATTTGGCTGCGTTCACACAGCGACCCCAAAGAGCTGTTGCTGCGTTCTCTTGACGTTTCTTCTGCGTTTAAACCGCGCTCCCTCGGCGTTTCTAGTGCGTTGTCATCAAGACCAAGAAAACTCGAAAAATGGCTGTTGTACAATAGCAAGCGATGTAGTAATTATCAAACTGGATGTAGACGACTATGTAAAAAGTAGCATTTGCTAATATTCCAAGACCTATCAATGGACGTAGATGGAATTCATACCATTTGGTTCTGATGTTTTCACATCATTTCTATTTTTTCTAACAACCAATAACGGATCTTTTTGTAGACTTGACTACTAAGAATTTTGTTCTAGTCCTTCACAAATTGTTTAGAAGTGGTTATGTTTCAACTACAATGTACCTTTTCATGAAAACAAAACAATATTTTAATCATGTATTTACTAGTTGTAAATTCTTGTTTGTTTCCCATACAATTGTACAAATTAATATTAACCTACCAAGAAGTAAAAAACGTCTTGAGCACGCAGTCAGCGCGCAGAGCACGCCGTGGACGCACGGTAAAAACTCCTAGCACGTCATGAGCGCTCGGCGGAGACTCGGCGAGAGCGCAGTCAATCGCCGAGTAGAACTCTGTGGAAACGCAGTTACACGCCGTGGGAGCTCCGTAAGAACGCCTCGATCGCCGTCAGGACGCCGTGACATCTCCACTTGTACAATTTTCAAATAAAACGGTATATTTTTTCTTAATTTTCCTTGCGATCCTACTGCGATTCCATTAATTTTACAACGCCGTGGACACGCCATGGGGACGCAGCTTGGTGTGACAGGGCCTTTACCCCGTTATGGAAAGTTCTCAAGCTAATGTATCGCCCACTTAAGAAACAAATTGAATCATTTTCGATGTATTCACTCTTTACGTAATCATTCAATATTATTTCACTGCATGTTTATATTTTGATGCAAACTATCCCTGACTTGGATCCACCAAAGCGTGTCCACCACTTACACTGTCATATTTGCTATTTCGGGCTTGAAAATGAAAGTAGGATTTTGATTGATTTCACAATAACAACTTATCAGTTAAAATTCAATTATACCTTCCGGACGTCACCACGCAAGTGTTGAAATATAAAAGGTGTAATCAAGTACTCTGGTGCAGGCATTTTGTAGTTTATTCACAAAATGCCTTAATTTATAAGTTTAGATGAATGGTAGTTTTACAATGCAAAGGGTACCGAGAAATCCAGAAACGAAAAGATCCTTTTTATCTCAATGAGTACGTTTGATTTGAAATATATAATATCATTTACCTTATAGTTTTTGTGAATTGAGAATTGATTTTTGATTATATTAAAAAACAAAGGACGATAACTCTTCAAGGACGGGCCTAGGTTTAAAAAAAACTGGAAATATTTACATTTGCTTAAGCCCCTTTCACAATTGGCGCACGAGCAGAAGCGACCAAATATTCGTGCGACTGAAAAAATTAGATATGAATCGTTAATTGTTGCCGAAATAACCGCATATGAAAAAAGTATTCGCACGATCTGAGCGAGCATTGTACGATGTAAACGCCTTGAATCTTGCGATATATCTTGCGTCTGTATGCGACTGTTGTACAATGAAAGCAACTTTTGAAAGATAATACGATATGAACGCGCGAGAGACTATGTGATCGGACGATTGAACGTGCACCAATGTGATTGGACGTGCGATTATGCGTTCCATGGTACGAATGATCGTGCGTGTCAGAGGGGGTATATACACCGCCCATGCTCAGTAGACATAGTTGAAAGCGAGAAAAGATACCGCCCAAGAAGATACAGATATGCAGCGGCATTTATTATTATACCTCAGTATGATTATTCTATTATATCTTATTGGTCTAGAAAGTCACGTGACAGGGCGATGTCATAGGAATGAAAAAGCCGATATGAACATACGATGAAGACAAATATGACTAAATCAAAAATATTTAATCATTATAATTCTCTTTATATCTCAGAACCAACTTAACTATCTATGATTTATGAAAGAAAAGTGAGACAGTTTTATGGTAAATTAAACAATCACGACGTTAATGTTGCGACTGTTGAAAAGTCAAACATTATTAGAAATCAACGTATTTTGTGTAATCATATGTTGCTTGGTATAATAAAACGTTTATTGCATTAATGTTCAGGGAATATGAAGATTTATTCCCAAGAAAAAACAAATTTCTCTCGGGCGAAGCCCTCGGGAAATGATTTTTCTTCAGGGAATAAATCTTCATACATGTATTTCCCTCACCATCATGCAATAAATGTATATTGTAAATTTTGTTCTGAAACAGAGATATTTATACAGGGTATACATACTAGTAGCAAAGCATGGCATACATGTATTGAGGCTGATAAGTCGTGCAATGATAGTAAAACGTTGCAAGATTACATGAGACACGTTGAGCAACAGTCTCACGGTCGCAAAACAGACGCATGAACACCAGCGATTTATCTTACGATCTTTATAAATCGTGTATCACTCTTGCGAGTACACACTACGTTGTAAAACTTTCGTACAAATGTTCGTGCGTTGCACTGCGATAATTTGGATAATTTAGTTCGGTCGCGTCTGAATAGTGTGAATAGTGTGCTTGTCTCAAAAATTTCGATCGCAAAGTGGTGTAAAGTGGTCGTGCGCCAATTGTGAAAAGGGCTTAAGTTCTTATGTGCGGCTTTCAAAATATATGAATCTGCTGTGTTTCTTTTTTAGTATAACACATATTCATAAATGGTCTTCATCTTTAAAGTAAACTAACTAAAGTAAACTAAGCTAACTAAAGTTAACTTAAAATAAGATTAAAGCAGCATTTGCGGAGAATAAACACCCTGAAATTGCGGTTCTCTGTAAATCATTGTACCGCTTTTCAAAAATACTCAATGTTACCCAAACCAATCACATCTGAGTAATGTTGTTGACATCAGCCTAGCACCATCGAGAAATGACGAGGTGTTTCCCCATTAAATCAAATCAAGTGTGTCATATCATGATTTCCGGTTTATGGAATCCACTTCCTGTAAGTTCTTGCTCAAGAGCTCGCTTTAAGTATTAATGTTGATGATGCATGAACTGACTTCGCTAAATGTTTTTAACATCTTACGCTAATCCCAGCATATTGATGAAACAGATAAATGTATGAAAAAAGATTCAACTCTGGTCTGTACATTTTTGAAGAATACGTACAATTTAAACTTTTAATAATTACTTTTTTAGTTATAATTAACATTTTAAATTTTACGTTTTTCATAACCATCACCAAAGCCTGATTAAGAGGGCTGGATTGTTGTGGCCATTTCTTGGCCATATTGTTCTCCTAAAAAGAAGAGCTCTGTAAAGGGATTAGCAAAATGTTCAATTTTAACGCTAAATGTAAGGAATTTTTCTGACTAAATAAAAATCTTATTTTGGCAACTTCGTTAACCGACCAGCTTCCTTTTTTGTGAACCATTCTGTATGTTCTGTTTGTAACACGTCCGCCGTGTCAAAGTGTGTTATGAGTGTGTTTGGAACCCGTATTATTATTTTTTTTAGCGTGTATATTTACACTGTTTATAGGGGGGGGGGTGTGAATAGAAGTTGATAAAGGCTATATCTGTCCACTTCTTTATGAAGAAAATAAACGGTGTGGTGATGTAACCGTATACTTATAATAATATATTTTAACAATATAAGATTTCAATCAAGAAAACCGGTGAATCTGGTCCTTTCAATGTTTGACCAATAGATCACAAATATAAAGAAAAGGCTTTGATTATATTTTCCGGCTTTAGCGACATCCTCCCACACGCATATTAATTTTCAAGAAAACCGGTGAATCTGGTCCTTTCAAAGTCTGACCAAGTCAAGAGATCACAAATATAAAGAAAAGGCTTTGATTATATTTTCCGGCTTTAGCGACATCCTCTCACACGCTTATTAATTTTCACACATACACACGCACACTTTTTTTTTTCAAGATAGTGAATCCGATAATTTAAAATGAAAGACCATAACTAAGTTGGTTTTATTGTTTGAATCTGTTCACACGTACATTTAAGGTACATACATGTATCTGATATCAGTATATATTATTGCAATTTTATAGAAGTCACATTTTATCGACTTAATATCGTATATAACTACATGTATATGCTGTACTATGACATAACTATATTCTGTACTATGTATATAATGACATGTTAGCATGTAACAGGAACAATTATTTGAAACAGCTCAAAAGAACTTATTTTAAAAAGTTAGCAAATGAATTTTCCGCAGTTGTTAAAATACTCAGCAGTTGATCGTAAGAGAAAATTTGAAGACTGAAAATATAAAAAGAATACAAGCATAAAAATACTTAAACAAAATATAAGATATTACAGTTACGATCAAAGTTCCATATCAGATAATCAACATACTTTTTCAGAGAAAAAATATCGTGTGTATTTACATATAGTGTATATTTGTATAATGCGGTGTTCATTTTTTTCTCTTATGTTCATTAATTTAACAATTCATGAAGTAACAGCCTAATTCTGGTCAACATTTTCTGAAAACCACGAATAAACTGCGGATTATAAATGAATAAGCAGACGGGATGTGCGCAGTGTGAACTGTCTGATGACCGAAGAGGGGCCCGGCTATAAGTAGGAGATGACGTCACGTGTGACCAACTGCAGCATCTATTGATACATTCTAGTATTGGTTAGTCTGGGCGCGCCCGATCAAGAGGGACTTCACCGTCTATTTGTTGAAGAGAAGCTAAGTGTTGACAATGTTAATCAAAGATTTTCCCCACACGTCACAATGCTCGCCTTTATCATACAGGGGCACGACAATCAGACACTGTATATACACATGTATGTAGTATATTTAATTAAATGTCAAGATTTTTAAAATTTGTAATTTGACGGATAAATAGAATGCTTTAGCGTTGAGAGTGGCCTGGATAAAGCCCAGGAAATAATAAGTCTGTTTATTGCAATGCAGAAGTAAATGATTTTACGTTGCCCAATTTATCTGTTTATGTGCGTTCGATGGTCGTGGTCATTTTAGACTGTATCAATCTACTTATGAAAATTTGATTTTTATGTATTCATTCAAAATACACAAGTAAGCCATTTTACTTGTGTATTTTGAATGATTCAAAATTTCAATGTTAAAATGTCAAGTTACAAGAGAGATACAGAGGAAAGAAGTTGTTATGTAAACAAAGCTTGAGTCTTATATTTGTTTACAAATAATGTAAAGTAAAGATATTAACAATTTCTTTGACAAAATTTTTTGTGACGAACAAGATAAACTGATTCTATGTGCTTATCAATAATTTTAAGAAAGAAACACTCCATAAGTATACTGCATAACGATTTAATTCTCTCTCTCTCTCTCTCTCTCTCTCTCTCTCTCTCTCTCTCTCTCTGTCTCTCTCTCTCTCTCTCTCTCTCTCTCTGTCTCTCTCTCTCTGTCTGTCTCTCTCTCTCTCTCTCTATCTATCTATCTATCTATCTATCTATCTATCTATCTATCTATCTATCTATCTATCTATCTATCTATCTATCTATCTATCGTTGGCCCTTTTTGGTGATTTACGGTGACGTATTGGTCTATACACATGTAATTATAGTCCCTTACAACGCACAGCCCATCTAAACGAATTACAAATGAGATCTAAAGTAGAGGCTTAAATCAACCGATTGATAGAGAAAACTGTAACTCCCTGTCTTAATGGCTGATTTTATCGCGCCTTAGATGAGAGTTGTACCAATAGGTAAATCTTCCTTTTTCGTGTTGCTGTGTATACTATTCAGGAAGCATTGTGCTTTTTGTTGAATGAGCTGCCAAATTATTAGTTCCGGACCATTTGGGGTGGCAATGTTTCTCGCAAATGGGTAGGGTAAGGTATTATTGACGGCCCGTGACCCACTGTTTTGCATTCTTATGTATTCACGTGTTTCTAGTTTTAAAAAAGACCAAGGTTTTGAAAGATAACTAGGAATGAACTAGGTATAAAGTGTCGTGTACATTTGAAGGAAACTCCAAATCTTAAAATACTGACTTCAAAAATAAAAAATAACTGCATAATAAAGCCATTTGTTGAAGAAAAAAAAGAAACAATGGTGATAAGTTTACTAAAACTGAGAATGAATTTGATAAGGTTGTTTTGTACAGGCGAGATATTTTATCGATATATATCGTACAACATTTTTGTGTACAGTATCATCTACTGAGACCTTTACTGAGTATTCATACAAAAACAATCATTTAATGATATCTTGTAGACCGTCTATTACAAATAAAGGTCGAAGAAGGTAGTTATACATTAGTTAATGAAAACAAAAATAAGACAATATGTTTATTATGTGACTTGTATGATGTAGAAAGTGATTTTCTTTTATAAATGAAATGTGATGTTTTCCATGATCTTTAAAATCATTATATATATTAACAATTATGCGGGGGAAAAAACCATGTATTTTGAAGTTAATACAATTTTAAATTGTTCAGAATGACAAAAATGTTTTAATTAGGAAGATTACTATACTTAGCTCCACACAATTTAGATTAGAACCCCTAAACAGATTGTAGCATATACATGTACTCATAGCCGGGTTTTTTGGCGGGACACAAATTTCACTGTAGGAAAGCCAATGACCGTAATATATATAAATTACATTCTCAAAAACTTTGATGTCGTACAACAGCATTATCTTTTTTTTAATTCAAATGATATATAACAGCCATAAGCAAGTTTTCAGTAGCCTACATTCAATTTTTATTCGAAGTTGCACAGATATGCTAACAAATGAAAGAAATATTGAATTAAAAAGTCCTACCGATAAGCTCGGCCGACATGTTTTGATGACCGTATTATATATTACGGTCAATGGTTTTCCTACAGTGAAATTTTGGCGGATTTGAGCCTACAAGGTAAACCATTGATTTTGACGGATTTAATTTTGGTTAATATTTTCCATTCATTATAACTCTACTGTTTGGGTTTTTTTTATTCCGATAGGCAACAAATCTTAAGACTTCATTACAAGGTGGTAAAGTTTGATGTCTTCAACTTTAATCTTCTCAACAGCATTAAATCTTTAAAATAGCACTTAATATATGCATGAAAAAACGTATACATTATCAACAATCAATTTTAATTTAATTGTTTGTAATGAAACCATTAATCAGACATTAATATAAACTTTAGTCGAAAATGGATTACGATATGTTTAAAGTGTATTTCACTGTGTGAATTTATTATATTAATTAATATTAATATTATTATATTATTAAGGTGTCCGGACCCCCTTCCTCCCCCCGACCCCAAACACCCCCCCCCCTTTTAGATCCGCGCATGCATATAATATGTAAAACAAAAAGTTGGCCAGTTTTGTATATATTTATGATTGGTTATATATACGGTATGCATATTTAGTACCAAGTCTATTATAGTGTACTATAATTACCATGCAGTATCTGGTGAGAATTAAATTGACGTAAACGAACCGGAAGTCTAAATCGCTCAGATGATAGTTGAATAATTGTGAATTTGTATAAATTTTTCCGACACATGAATTTTAACACTTTAAGAGGCTGTATTTTTGTGGTCCTTTTTAGGTAAAATGTACGTCTTTTAATGAGGCATGGTCACAGTTTTGGTTCAATTTTATTTTTTCTATTTTTATTGTTTACAATGCTTCAGATATATCTCAAGCCTCTTTCCTATTGATATTTATATTTAACAAATTTGGCTGGTGTTATTTCTATCTTTCTGTCCCTCTCTTTGTGTTTGACTTTTTTCCTTGTTTGTCTCTGTCTTTCCGTCCGTCTCTATCTCTATCTTTCTTTCCGTCTCTTTGACTGTCTTAATGTCCGTCTCTTTGTCTCTGTCTTTTTGTCTGTCTCTTTTTCTCTGTCTTTCTGTCCGTCTCTTTATCTCTATCTTTCTACGCATCTCTCTGTCTGTTTTTTCTGTCCATCTCTTTTTCTCTGTCTTTTTGTCCTTCCCTTTGTCTCTGTGTCTTTGTCTCTGTCTTTCTGTCCGTCTCTATCTCTATCTTTCTCTCCGTCCCTTTGTCTCTGTCTTTTTGTCTGTCCCTTTGTCTCTGTCTCTTTGTCTCTGTCTTTCTGGCCGACTCTTGTTCTCTGTCTCTCTGTCCGCCTTTTTTATCTCTATCTTTCTGTCCGTCTCTTAATCTTTCTTTCTGTCCGACTCTTTGTCTCTGTCTTTTGTCCGTCCCTTTGTCTCTGTCTCTATATCTCTATCTTTCTGTCCGACTTTTTGTCTCTGTCTTATTGTCTTTCTGTTTGTCTCTATCTTTCTGTTGGTCCCTCTGTCTCTGTGTTTTTGTCCGACCCTTTGCCTCTGTCTTTCTGTCCGTCCCTTTGTCTCTGTCTTTGTGTCCGTACCTTTATCTCTGTCTTTTTATCTCCGTCTTTCTTTCCGTCTCTTTGCCTCTGTCTTTTTGTCCGCCCCTTTGTCTCTGTCTTTGTGTCCGTACCTTTATCTCTGTCTTTTTATCTCTATCTTTTTGTCTGTCTATTTGCCTCTGTCTTTCTGTCCGACTCTTTGTCTCTGTCTTTTGTCCGTACCTTTATCTCTGTCTTTTTATCTCTATCTTTTTGTCTGTCTATTTGCCTCTGTCTTTCTGTCCGACCCTTTTTCTCTGTCTTTAAATCCGTACCTTTATCTCTGTCTTTTAATCTCTGTCTTTCTTTCTGTCTCTTTGTCTCGGTCTTTCTGTCCGACCCTTTGTCTATGTCTTTGTGTCCGTACCTTTATCTCTGTCATTTTATCTCTGTCTTTCTGTCCGACTCTTTGTCTTTGTCTTTCTGTCCGCTTTTTATCTCTATCTTTTTGTCTGTCTCTTTGCCTCTGTCTTTTTGTCCATCCCTTTGTCTCGGTCTTTCTGTCCGACTCGTTGTCTCTGTCTATCAGTCCGTCTTTCTGTTCGTCTCTTAGTCTTTTTGTCCAAAGCCTTATGATGTATTTTATAAGAATAGCATCACAATTACTAGTACATCTTTGATTTTGTTTTAATGTTTATATCACTTTTTAACCCCAAATTGACATCTGGAGAATATTGGTAAACTATTTTGTAAACATCATGCAGTTGCATTTGTAAAGTGATCTTGTCTAAAATACAATGGTACCTTACTTACTGGTAGATCAAGTTAATGTTTATCTTGGCAAGAGAGTGACGCATATATAGATTATGTACAGTAAAGTACAGCAGCCTGCTGTTATACAACAGAACAATTATAAATTCAATGTTACCAAAACAATTCGACGCCTTCGACATTTTTTATCATAAATTAATAATAAACGTTAAAAAGCTATGCGAAGGATATGCGGAAACTCTGTATAATTTCAGAGGTAATAGACGCGCACCGCTCTTCTTTCCTAATTCCTGGACGTGATGTGGAGTCAATTCAAGTGCAGTCTGCTTGTTTCGATATTTGCGAATTTTGAAAATACATATTTATTAATTAGATACGTGAAGAAAGTCCGGCAGATTAACAGCCGACATTAAAGAAATGGAATGTGTGTATGAAATTATCTAGTAAAATATATAAGGTTCATTAGATTTACAATGTATTATACCTTGCGTAAACATTAGATTTACATTTTTAGAAACAAGCTGCTTATAGGAAAGTTTCTGAATTTTCAAAAAATAAAATTTTGAAGGAAGTCATTTTAAATCTTTTTTTTTTAAAACATCTCGACCGAAAATATACTTTAAAAATGGACCAAAACAAATTTAAAACAAACAAAACAACAGACAGACCTCCACCCAAAGGAAAAAGATACCTTATTTTAATGTTTGTTATCCGAAAGCCGAGATAAATAAGAATGGGTCATTGCTTCCATTAACTATGGTATTCGATAAACTATGAAATAAACTAGTATTTGTATCTGCCATTACTAGTATCAAAACAGAAATACGAGTATTCAGTTACTAGAATTCTGACATTCTGGCTGAATTTTATAGATGACAATTGTCTAGATTATGAAAATTTACCTTAAAGTTGTAGGTGCGTATTTTGAAAATATGGTTAGCTTAGAATTTTGGTAGATTTATCACGAAAACCGAAGGTAAAAATGACCCAAGGAGACAGCTGTTTGTAAATTTAAATGTATAATAAACAATCTCAACAATTTCAGAAAATACGCACCCAATTATTATATTTTCAGCAGACAGACGAATGTTCCCAAATGTGAATTACGTTACATCCTTTTGTCTGCAAGTGTGCTATGTGTTTTCAAAAGTACTAAGGCCCAAACGAACGCATGTAGCGTTACATGATTTGAAGTACACCTAGGATCTCTCGTCCCATATGGAGTTTACTGACTAAGTATAAACAATATTGGATCAACTACAAACTATGTAACTAACAGTGCGGTGAGGGATACCACATTGAGACACCTTGGTCTATTTTTGTCAAAATTATGAAACATAAACTGATTTGTAACAACTGAAATAAAAACAAATGTAAGATATAAACCCCATAACGTTCAAATTGCATTGTAATTACATGTACATTGAATAGATTTAGTAGTTTAACGCAATTTGACCGCGAATTTGAATTTACCCAACATCTCATGAATCGCTAGCTTTGATTTATTTTGTATCGGTAAAGAAATGATCAAAGTTGTCGACATTTAACGAAGACAGTTAACATTGGGAGAGTCAAATGGGGGTCGTATCTGTATAGAAAAACTATTTATTTCACAATAGCGTGTGTGTAAAATTTGTTAGTACTTCCAAGAAAATTCTCAGTATATCAATGTCATGTGCTAATTCTTTGTGTGGTTTGAAAAATGTGCGAATTATTGAAATAATGCTCTAATTATACATACACTTAAAATTTTATTACAGCCATAACGTTTGTGGACAATATTATTTTGGAGTAATTAGTTAATTAATTAAATAGCGAAAGTACAGATATGTTTTTCAAGGACGTTGGTATTTATAGAACCATGACGACTTCTAATAGCATTTAAAACCTTATTAAAGGTTCTTTGTCTTCAACCTCTAACATAATACCCGAGAAATTTGTTCATTTATGAAAGTCATAGTTTATACAGTGATGATAGTCAGACAATAGTGTAACATGCTAATTATTACTTTTGATGACTGGATGATTGGGTTTTGGACAGCAAATACATGTAGTTTGTATGGACTTATGTACAACACATGATACATGTAAATACTTTTTACATGCAGTTGAGAATATTATTGAATATGCTGTGGGCACCTAGGTAGTTATCTCTAGTAAATAATTTTGCTTCCCTCGCAGAGCAGCGAACGTTTTTGTATATATTTTTGTTGAAATTTCAAAGTTGACTATTGAGAGAGAGAGAGAGAGAGAGAGAGAGAGAGAGAGAGAGAGAGAGAGAGAGAGAGAGAGAGAGAGAGAGAGAGAGAGAGAACTCACAAAACAGGAAAGGATAGATTATCAGAAGTGCAAAGATTGATTAATTTATCGTGGAAACCTATTTTGATTTCAATCCATCAAACTGTTGGCATTCCTCGCTACACGCCGCGCTAGGGACTGAACTGACAGGCGAATACCTCCCGAACTCTGCGATCGGTGAACTGTTTCATCATGGAATGCTGATTTATTACTCTATACTACAAATAATTGTCTCTTATTCATTTATGATTGCATATTATGTAACAATCTTGTTGGAGTACATCCTCCCCCCCTTTTCTCACCTTCTTCCGTGTTTTTTTTTTTTCATATGAAATACCAAAGCACACCCCTTTTGAATTATAAGATTACATATGTTACAATGAATAAATAAAATTATTTAGCCTATGTATTAAATACATGTATTTATATAGAAATATTATATACGAATTACATGTGTTACATAAAAAAATAATTAATTGGATATTTAACGTGTACACTTCTGTTAAACTAACTTATAGCCAAACTAAAATGAAGATTTGAAATTTTGTATTTCACGTACATCGGATGTGTGGAATCATTTAAATAGTACTGTTAATACAGTTAGTGTAAACCATAGTTTTTGTTTGTTTAATACAGCTATTCAGTCATATACAAAGGTGCATGAAAAGCAAGAATTCTAAAACAAATAAGCATTTACATAAATCCGTTTTCTTATAAATAAGATTTACAAATTTCAAATTCATCTTCCTATAGTTGGCAACTGTAATTGACTCTACTTGAGAAACGTTCATAAACTTCATACATGTAATTTCATAATTTCCCAGTTTCAAAAACTACGGGAATCTCTGTCTAAATCTGTTCATCTTTTTTTTTTTTTAAATTCTTATGTTATTTATGAATATTTAAAGGACATTCTGTTTTTATATGAGCATGAGATACGATATATAAAAAAAATAATCTGACAACAAAGTTGTTGGGTTTTTTTTCTTCATGTATTTCCCAAAGAAAATTGTAATTGCTTCGTAGAGTTTATTCCAACACATCAGAGTGAGTTTTTTTGGACTATAATTAGAAAATACAAGAGGTTTACTACATGTTTATCAAGTTTTTTAATGTCCAAGTAATAACAAACAAGAATTTGGGAAGAGGTCAAAAAATATTGACGAAGGTATTTCTTATTTATATATTGAACAGTTCAAATTCAATTGTGTACATATCTTATGATATTGACAAAAGATCAAAATGTCAAAATGATTGGGCACAAGTTTTACTAGTCCTCTTAACAGACATTAAATTTAAGAAGTCTCATTGGATTTTATGCCTAGCTAAATATAAAGGGGGTTATATCAACTGTGTTAAGTTAGGAATTTACGCTTTGCTATTGGCGTGTTTAAAACTTGCCGAATGTCAGTCCTGGAAACCCCCTTTCATACCCGGTCTAATAAAGTCTATAAATAGCTCACCGTGAGAATGAAGTTTACTTGAATGGTTTTAAAAACAGACTTTTATTGATCTAGGATGACACTTAATTCTAGTGTCACGTTTTATTCAAAAAAGCAAAGTTTACTTATATTCATAATAAATTGGAAAAACACTTTTTATCCCCGAAACTTTACAATTTTAAACATCATCTATAATAAAAAAGAAAATGATTCAATCTTCATTTGCATCTTTTAAAAAGGTTTATTTCATGAATGGATGCCTATAAATTAAAACATTTAATTTTCAAAGAATTTACAATTGACTAATATGATTATGTTTCAGCTATACTAAAAAATATATTGTATAAATTGCCCAAAAAAAATTCTCTTTAAAGTAATATGAAACACTTTGTTACAAAAATCAGTTTAAAGAGTGATAATTATGATACAGAGATTCTTGTACTGTGACAATGCATGTCTAACGTATATTGTAGGAAAAGCAGTTGTAGAACAGGTTAAAAATATATGCTTGCAAAACAGCAAACTATACAAATCATACAGTATATCGAGTAGAAAAAAAAGTTTTTTTCAAGTCAATGGGTACCAAGATCTGTATATAAATGTTTGATATTTCATGAAAAGTCTCTTCTTTTTTTTTAATTCTGAATGGTCATCTTGATCAATGCCCCGGGACAATAAAAATCCATTTGGGATCATGATATTCTTGAAAATCTCATTTTATTAAACTATTTACACGTCATAAATTTTTTTAAGGTATTTAGAATTTGTTCTATGTGCTTGATTACCCAAGGTCAGGTCAGAAAGGTTCTCTTCGGAAAATCCTGCTTCTTAATCCTCTTTAGGGTTTTCCACTTGGAATATGTTGAAAGGGTCAGGGAATGTCTTGAAATCAGATTCAGTTTTGCACTGTCTTTTGAAACTTATGCAGTACGACAGGAAATTAGGCTTTGCAAGACAATATACGGGTTTTGTAGTCAAACTTAAATCTTTATTTAAATAAAAATTTTCACATGAATAATAAAAAGCTGTTTATGTACTGTATCTAAGACACTGCCAATTGAAACTGGGTTTTCAATACTCACTCTGCTACTTGCTTTATTTTTTCTACCTCCCCCCCCCCCCCCCCCCAAAAAAAAAAAAGAAGGAGGAGGAGGACAAATATCATTGACTAACTATGAGGTTTAGTCTATTGGTAAAAATAAATGGATGAGCTCGAGCATACAATCATTTACAAATGACAAAACTTATTGTCCAAGACTATTTCATGGATATTAAGTGATTCTGAAGAAGACCAATGCAACCAGTATGCGCTTTGGAAACCTTAAATTTCCCGAAAACCCATTTGGTCTGGAAATTGAATTATTTAAACGCAGAGAACAACACAATGCAGACGGATATTTGCATCCAATTTGTGCCAGTTTTTAAAACATATGAAGTACAAAAAGATTGCAGGGCTACAGCATAAAACTGTACACCGGAACTGCCTCCCAGATTCCAGGATCTAAACGTACACGTACTGTACAGTGACACTCCACTAACTCGTGCCATTAATAATGTCACATTACAAGACACAGTCCCACTGCAAGCATACCATACAATAAAAATTTGTCGGATATTCAAAACAAAACTTTGTCTTAAAATCCTCATGATCGATATTACATTCGGTTCATTCCCAAAACTGCACACTCATGGCATTTGTTGTTGTTGTCAGTAACAACTCGTTATGATATCATATGTTGGAAATTACAATTTCTCAAAGGTCTACAAAAGACATATTGAAATACGTTGGCAATTTGACAGTTATAGCAACACTAGACTGAAGTTTTATTCTACTGGCTGTCAGTAAAGAATCTACTCAGTGCTAAACGATGACAGAATTCCTGTCAAATTCATTTGATGGTGCCATGTAAGAATTGTTTAATATGTGTAGTAATATGATGGAAAAAAGTTTAATTCTATTGCTATGCTATAATACAAGCAGTAACATTTTGGAGGTATCTGTAAAAAATGAATACTACATGCGTAATAGAACAAGATATACTAAATCAAGGATGTAAAATGCGACCGTAATTAGACATAAATCAGGTATTTTGTAAGGCTGAATTCTTAAGAACGTGACCGTAAGAGCGCATATGCATTGCAGCAGAAATACTTCAAAAGTTTAGGACTAGATCATAAGAACTTTCGGAATATAAAGAGCAAACAAGCAACATTAATTTATGATTAATTAAGTAAATTAAATGTCGATTATGCAGAATAACTGACAACCAAAAAAAAATAATTACCTTACAAATAATGATTTTGAACGTAGTATGTACATTTAAAAAGAATAAAATTACCATAATAAAGAAAATGGTTTAGAAGAACGCCTTATTCATACTGAGCGAAGAACAATCAAGTAGGTCCTATATAGAAAAGCTAAGTTGTTCATAAACATGTCAAGTCCGTGTCTTAAGATTCGCAGAACATTAGATCGTAGGGTATTAGTCCATGCGCTTTATATTCCGTATATTAAGCATCCCTAACAAACCCAATTTTAAAACGTTACGGTTATAATTACATGTATGATGGTGAAATTTCGTGTAGTCATAAATGGAAACTTTTCCTTTACTTACATTTTTTTTTTGGGGGGGGGGGGAGTTACTAATAACTTGGCAACAAAAAGGGACATTGTAATCAAGATAAGTCCATATTACCGGTATGATATCTAAACTCTAATTTTGCTATTCACTCAAAAGCTTTATAGTTTCAATGTAAAGATCAAAAACATTTTTGATGTAGACCATCACGACCCCCTTTGAGTTTGCCTTCGTTTGTGATGTTGATTGTCATCAGGAGGAGTCTATTGTAAAGATTTCAGATTTCTTTTAGCAATCATAAAACGGTTGTTGGTTGTGAGAGCTCAATCAATTGTATCTCTTTCTTTTTTTCCATGGAAACAGCTATGAGGTCTTATTCATGTCCGTTTCAAACAGAAAAGTTTCATTTTGTCTGAATTTAATGTGTTTTAACTTTATAATCATGTAATAACGCATTAATGCATGCAACTCTGTTTAAAGACGCTTGGTTTTTGCAATTGAAAAATAAAAATGAATTCAATACATTCTTAACCGTATAGATATATCATTCTTTTATCAATGGAACTTTCATAATCGATGTTTACAAAAATAGTGTTTATTATTCTGTAAATACAAGTGCAATACAACCTAGCCTAGATATCCTTTATCTGTCATATGCTATCTATTTAAAGATCCAAAAATAAATCCCCTTCACCTGAAAATACTTCAGACTAAATACTCAATTCATTGCTGATATGCTGCAATAAAGCAATCAATGATTTAAAGATTCCCCCAAGCTAGCCGGGGTATGTGTGGCGTGACCTCTCAGTCAGGAGCAATGGCGAGTGAAATGTAAATATGAATGAACGCCCTCTATGACTCGGCTATAACAATGCTGTTTTTAAATGCATACCTGTGCTATGCAGACGTTGACATGCAAACCTGTCAGCGAGATAAATTTTTTAGCAAGGAACGGAAAGGGAAATATAGGTAGCACGTACTATTCTGCGTAATTTGGAAATTAAAATGATAGGTAATTGAATGAAAATACTTTCGAAATATTGGTGAAGGAAAAACTTTGGAAATCAATTTTTTCCTTATTTTTGCACCGTTTAACAGTATTTTTCACTCCTTGATATGCCTCTGTAAAATACCAAGGCCAGGCTCTACGATTGGTTGTCTAGAGAGCCAATCAGAGAAGCGGTGCCCAGATTTTATTGATTTACTCGACCTAATTCTCAGACTTGGTATTGTTCTCAGGTAAACTATTGTTATAGGTTAATGAGGTCGAGTTGTCACAGCACTTTTCGGTACAGGTAAAGACAATAAGTAAATGCGTGTTATGTGAGAATTGCCATATATAGACATTGTGTTTTAACTTTTGAATCATTTGAAGCCATTATCATATCATCTCTAAAGTACAACGGTACGCCGATAGCTGATAAAATCGTGACATTACTAGTATACACCTGACCGCATATGTGGTTCTAGTTTTGCTGTTGTTTATTGCGTAAAAAGAATTTAAAAAAAACAAATATATTTTAAAATCATTCAACCCTTAAAAATTAATACTATACCTGACATGTGTTTTGTTTTATTCAAACATGCTCTATTTGTCAGATCAAGTGATATGGTGCATATAACATCAGATGTTTACAGGTTGTAATAAATGAGCGATATCTTTTGTTTAGTTAGTTTCCTTTATTCATGAAGTCATTACCAAAATATGTTTCTCCTTTCAATTATCGATTGCTTTCATCTCCTAGAGAAATAGTCAAAGTCGTGTGCAGAACACAAATATATCACATGAGATATTGGTAGTAATCTGTCATTAATTTATTTAAACCTTAAATCCTGTTGATGAAAAAATGTACTCTGTTGTTTAGGGAATGTATTTAGTAAGCCCTAAAATGACTAGGTTACTATTTCAATGTATGTAAAATCCTACGGTGCTAATGATATAAAATTTGCATTTGTTTAATTTGTTCAAATTGTCTGGGAAGGAGACAAGTCATTTTTCATAGTCTTTATTTAAATTCTGATTCATTTTTCTGGAACTTCTTTTTGCTCGTCAGACTGTTTTTCTTCCACCTCACAACCCCGTTATGTCATTTTAAAGTTGTTATTTGTAAGAATTCGCGAAGGGCCAGTTAACAACATTTGATCATCCACACATAGTTGCATTGCATGCACAGCAAATCAATATAGAATGTAAAGGTTTTGACTACTCGAACAATTATATCTCAATTATGGGTATTTATTCGTTCTTAAATACAACTTGAATCATGGCTTGCATTGAAAGCGACAGGTATATTGTGATATTTTGACGAATCTGTTTTATTTTCAAAACTTAAATAGTGAAACGAATCGACGATTTGAAGAATATCGATTCTTCAATCATCAAATTAAAAGTTCTATAGGGAATATAACGTGATTTATTTTCAACCATGACTGTAAATGGATTGAAACAGATCGAAAGGTGAACCGTCTAGAACTAGAAATACTGTACTGAACTGAAAAATAAGATATAAAGAACATACTTGAAAGACGCTAATCAGATTTGATATTTCTCTGTTGGTTAACATTTAAAATAAATGTAAAGCAAAATAAGATTTGCATTTGTTATAGATATTGTGTCAGAAATCAATAAAAAAATAACAAAAAAAATATTTTTTAAATTTCATTGATGCAATGACATTGACAACATTGACAACACCGTTTGGGATTTTCTTAACCTTGCACGGTTCAGTCTTGTTAACAAGATCACATTGATGACAAAATGCTCTATTAAAACAGTTACAAAAGATCATCTTTCTCTTGCTGTTATTCAGGCTGGTAAATAATTGACAACTTGATTACGTTGTTGCTTTGATTTGTTCGTGAGTCATTTTGTTGATAATTACATTAGCAATCCCCTGCTATCAGACAGTGTAGCAACAGCTCGTTCAGTCCATCCTCTGTATTGCAAACAGAAGAAAGGAGAAAAGAAGATCAAAGACCAATAGATTGTAAGCATTAACTTCGAATTCTTTCTCCGTGTTTGTTAAAAAACTCTGAAATAGATACATTACGTGTAAATTTGTTTGGGTGGATTTTTGCTTATTTTGTTGCACCGAAATAAAACAATCATTGCAACAATCGCCATAAATGATATCAGAAACGTTTCCACTCGCTTTTTAGTGAACTCCAAATATTAACAGGAGACTGCGACCAACACCATTTTATTGAGTTTATAACTTTATAACGACACACAACACGTCTTTTTGGTCTTTCACAGAAACAACATTCTATCAATAAAATTTGTCACCAAAACTGAATGTTGTGTTGTCGTTTTTTTTTTATCGCCAAGGAAAAATATTAAATTAATTACAGGAATGGGGCCGGTAAAAATGAACATGAATCCATCGCTTATATAGATACAAAGATAACCATTCTGTAACATTTTGTAACATTAAGTAACCATAGGGCCTACACTTGATTCCATCTTAAGTTAAGCAACTGAACAAACATGCAATGTGTTCAAACTTACATGAACTTCTTCAACATAATGATTACATATAAAAAGTTAAAGTATGTGCAAAAAATATAGATTAATCATTCTTAAAAATCATTCACTTTTTAAAAGCAACTAAGTTTCTGAAATTCTGAGAAAAGCATAGCTATCATTTCCACCTTACTCTATTTAACACTGATCCATAGGGTTTCTTTTAAGTTAAACATCTTTCTTCAACTTTTTAGAGATTTGTTGTTATTCACTCACTATTAATAAAAATACGATATTTTTTAATGTAGACTTAAGTGAAATTATTTCATAAAATGAGAACAGGGTTACAGAAGGGGTAGAACATTCAATAATACTATATATGATAAAAAGTATTGGTTTCTTATCTTTGTATAATCAACTGAACTAATGAGTATCATACAATTTTAACATTAACACGCACACAATCTTTCTACTCTACCGTTTTAGTAATTAATTCATAACAGCAACTAACAAGTAAACCTTATTTGTAATGAGGGGAAACTCTTCGATATGAAAATATAACATTAGTTCAACCTTTCTATACAAATAATTAGACTACAGTATGCTACTATAAAAACGACATTGCTTTTTATGTATTTAGTCAAACTGTATTGAAAAAGCCCGCATTCAATATGAGAAAAAATCCAGACTATTTACTTTGTGCGCGTGTGTGTGTGTGTGTGTGAATTTAAAAAAAAGATAACTGTTAATCATAACATCCCCGGATCTTGATGGTTTGAAATATATTAATGTGCTATATTACACAATTTATTCTATTGGCAAGGGTTTTTTTTAATAGATTGATTAATTGAACTGTTTTGTTTTGTTTGGTTTATGGCGTGACGTCAAAGACCGCAGACAGAGTGGTATGGAACCGATTTAGATTTTCCCAGGAGTACGATATGATATTTCTCGATTATAATCTTCTGTTGGTGAAATGAAACCATTTTGATTCATTTTCAACTGGTCATTAAAATATTACACGTATTTACTGTTTTCATGGAAATAATTATCGAATGTTAGATTAACTGGGGTTAACGTTCAGCTTTATGAAGTTTTCACTCATTTGTTAACTTACAAAAGTTGGTTAAATTTGGAAAATATACAGATGTAAACTTGTTTGTTTCAATTTTTTTTTTACAGTAACAAATTAATCCTTTCAGTATGTGCTGTTGGTTTTGTTGTTTTATAAAATTTTGTTTATATGTCAACTGCATTAATTTGCTTGTTATTGTTACATTTCTTGCAATATTTTAGTGTAGTCAAATAAAATCTATTTTTAACACGAGGAACACATTTTTTTAACTGAAGAACCAAACATGTAAAGGAGAAAATAAACAGGGTCGAGAGAGCGCTTTTTAAGGCTTGATTGATTGCAGTTGTCAGTAAGAGTCTTATTAACGATGCATGAGATTTTTGCAAATCACTTTTGTTCGGCTGTTTCATTCACTTAAAGAGAAGTGACATTTCATCAAGGTGGATCAGATTTAATATCATGCGGTTTTCTGAATTATTAAAAAAAACACAGGAGTGGCCTTTTTAATAAAACAATGCCATTATTGTGCATAGAAGGTTTTTTGCGAATAAAAATGACATTATTTTAATTTAATAATTAATTCACAATCGAATATCAAATGGTTAATCAATGAACTCTGTAGTATTGCATAAAAAGATACTCTTTTGTAACTTATAAATGTAATGGCTTGATTTAGATGGTGCCGTCAGCAAGAATTAAAATCACGCTACTAATTAAAATTTTTATTGGCGTTCTAATCAAGGGACTCCTACGTGACATATGCCTGAAACAGTTTCACCTGTCTTAGACATTGTCGTAAATCCTATATAGTTAGGAGGTAACTTATCAGCAACTAGTCACCGGCAAAACATTTACGAGAAAGGATAACAACATTTATTTCTTGTAAACTCTGTAAACACCTCAAGCGAGTTAGAAAGGATCTTGATATATAGAGTTCAATGTCGCACATACATGAACATATGGAAGTCAGGTGGTGTAAGAGTAGCGGGGCCCTGACGCAACGTAAGCTTTGCTGTAACACAATAGAAGACTATTTGTGGGTTTGCGGTGATGTAAATGCGTCACTATGTAGAGTGGTCAATAAATTGCACAAAGTGGTTACCTTAAATAGACAAATATATGATTAATGATCCGTATAAGGTTACTAACCTTCGCTACTCGTTACTACTCGTCATTGCATTACGTTCGATACAATTGATAAAAGAATAACTGTTGTGTGTGTTTGATCGTGTACAAGATTACCGGGCTTCGTGATAGTGTGGACAAAGGCCGATAGCTTGTGTTGCTAATGTCTTTCTCTGAGATAACATAACGAATCAATTTTGAACCCTAAAACCCAATAACTTCATAAAACACGAGTGACACAAAATGGGCGTGTCTTATAGCATAACCAAAAAAACAGTATTGGCTGCGCCGCGTAGTAATTCATAGTATGTGCTACATAAACTGATAAAAATAGTGGTTTAAAATAATGTTGTTTTATAAAGTGTACAAATTGGAAAAAATATAAATATAAGTAATAAGGAAACATTCTTTGAGCATCCAAGGAAAACTTCTACGTGTTATAAAAGGGTTGTATAAAAATGTTAAAGCATGTGTGACTTCTGATGGACACTTGAGTGATTTCTTTAACAGCAATCTTGGTTTAATGCAAGGTGAAGTACTTTCACCCATTTTATTTAATCTGTATGTAAATGATTTTGAAATCAATTTTTTAAATTCTGAATGTGTACCATTTGAAATTTCATCACTGAATCTTTTCCTTCTTATGTATGCTGATGACATGGTGATTTTTTTAGAAACAATTGCTGGTCTTCAATCACTTTTGGATGAATTAACATATTATTGTAGCACATGGAAATTACACATTAATGTTGATAAGTCAAAGATTGTTGTTTTTAGAAAAGGTGGAAGGGTAAAAGAAAACGAAAAATGGTATATTTATGGTAAACCACTTGACATTGTAGATCAGTTTGCTTATCTTGGCATTATTTTTTACTACAATAATAAATTTTCTAAAGCTGAGAAACAACTTGCTGAGCAAGGCAGGAAGGCATTATTTGTATTGAAAAAAAATATTAGAAACATGTTTTTTAACCATAATACTTTGCTATCATTGTTTGATTGCTTTGTTGGCAGTGTCATTAACTATGCTTCTGAGGTATGGGGTTCACTCAAAGCACCTAATATTGAGAAACTTCATCTTGATTTTTGTAAACATATCTTGGGAGTTAAAAGGTCAACTTGTAATGTAGCAGTTTATTCTGAATTAGGACGCTGTCCTCTGATGTACCAAAGAATGTTCAACATAGTTAAGTTCTGGAAAAAAATACTGTACCATAATAATTGTATTATTCAACATTGCTATTATACACTATATGACTGTGTCGAAAAACATAATGCAAAAAACTGGTTGTATCATGTTAAAGATTTTTTATGCAATCTGGGTATGTTTGAATTGTGGGAAAAACAAAAAATAACAGCTGCAGATCTCATTGTTGTTAAGCAACGTATTTTTGACCAAGCTACACAGTATATTTTTTCTCAACTAGATATTTCTAGTAAATGCTCTTTTTTCAAATACCTAATTGCAACCCATAATTTACAATTTTATTTAAGGAAACCTATTCCAAACAAATATCAAAAGTGTACTTCCAGATTCAGGTTGTCTTCACATCAATTGTCGATAGAAACAGGTCGATTTTATAATATTGAAAGACACAATAGAAATTGTTTTTTATGTTCAAATTCTATTGAAGATGAATTTCATTTTATTTTAATATGTCCCATATACGAAGGCTATCGCAAAAAATACGTTAAGCCTTATTACTGGAAAAAACCTTCAATGTGTAAACTTCTGCAACTTTTTAATGTTGAAAATGTAAAGGAACTATGTAATCTGGGTAAATTTATTCACTTTGGTTTGAAATTAAGAAAAGATTTACTTAATGCAAATTAGATGTTGATATCATAGTATGTACACTTCTGCCACATTCTCCTGTTAACCTACCTGTACGTGTATATTGTTTATATTCATTGCACTGATGAGCTGTATAGCTTAAAGTTAATAAAGAACTTGAACTTGAACTTGAACTTGAGCATAATGAGGTTATAATTTCGGTCGGAGCGTGGTCAAATCTATCATAAAGCCCTTCGGGCTTCATTGGATTTGACCACGCCCCGACCGAAATCATCACTTCATAATTCTTCGTTAATTATATCCTAATTATGATGTTGCTGTCAAATGTTGCAAAGGAATAATATGATTATGTTATTCATGATCATCATATGCATCATTCTATGACTTCACTGAATTTATCAATTTTTTCTGAATCGATTATAGTCGAATAATATTTTGAATAACAAAGAAAGGATAATACCTAGTTATATAACTAATCTTGGAAAGTGTACATATTACATGTATAATCATCCACTATTTTTCTTATGTTTAACAGAATAACGCAATAAAAAGGTAAAAAATATAAGGATCGCTGTTTCAGTTGAATTTCTCAGCAACAAATCAAATGATAGTAAATTGAAAAAAAAACTTTTAAAAAAGTGTTTGTTTTTCTTTTAATGTAGAGTACATGTAATCATAATAACAAAATCGAGCTTCAAACTCATGATTTGTTGATAAGCAACTGGCGCTTGAATCTAACCTGTGTCCCGCTTGTATAGTGTTGTAGTGCATCTTAAATCATATCATGGTTGCGCTTTTCCAAAATTCACCAACAAATTTCTAGGTGATAAACACAGTACTTTATTTTTCTTAAACAACACAACATTTGTTTTATATGCGAATAAATATTATTATTTAACATAATTGTTCCCATTTTTAGTCTTAAATTTAGTACTTATACAAAGCCAGAGACCTAGTAACTCTCCTCTGTATATATATATCTCTCCTCTGTCAATGTTGTGTGTTGCCGTACCCATAGTTTTAATTAATTTCATGGCGCCATGCGAAATCGTTGCAAGGATTTTCTTTGAAGTGAAAACGTGACCTGACGGACTAGATTAACTTAAATATTGTTTTGTTCTTTTTCCAAAATTCCACATATTAAGACAATTTGTCATGAATATTTTGCCTTGCAAATTTTTTAAAACAAATGCAATTAAAACGAGCATTCTAAGAGCATTGCATACGCAGTTCATGTCCAAGTGAGAACTACCAGCACCCAAAAATTTAAAGATATGTCGTTTAATGTGCTTAATAAGTTTCTGAGAAAAAAAGTGGATAAAGATAGTTAAATGTGTAGTGTTGTAATTTTACTTTATGAAAATATTGATCAAACCTGCAACAAACTGTGTTATTAAACTTTATGCCTGTCACCAACACAGGAGAACTGAAATGTGCATGCAGTTTTCAGATATCCAGTATAATTATGATATTATGATCGTACATTGTACATATATTAAAATCAAATTTAATTGGAAAGAAAATTATTATAATAATCATTTGCATTTACAAGGTTCATCTCTTCCATTCAGTTAATTGAAATGTTAACGTTTGCATTAAAGTGATTTAATCCAATATGGTTGCACCTAGAGTCTTGTTCAGAGCTGGTCCATTGTAAGGTCATCTGTAACATGGACAGTCAGCAATTCACTCTAGGTACAAGACCAAAAACTATGGCATGCTTAAGTCAACGTTTGAAATCAAAAATGTTTTGAAAAGTTAAAGTTTTCATAATTTACCACTGTGAATTGAAATATAGTTATTTTTGCTATTTAATATCATGTGTTACTTAAAAAGAAGAGTTAAAAATATAAAAATTAAAAAAAATAATGGAAAGAAAACAAAATTATGAAGGTATTATTTTATTTTTAAAAATTATTTTGAAAATTATTCATGTACTAAATATAATAAATATGAAGTTTTGAC
This sequence comes from Magallana gigas, assembly GCF_963853765.1. Classification (NCBI taxonomy): domain Eukaryota; kingdom Metazoa; phylum Mollusca; class Bivalvia; order Ostreida; family Ostreidae; genus Magallana; species Magallana gigas. The sequence continues at coordinate 25,899,474 of NC_088857.1, read as the reverse complement.
TTTAAAAATGTAAACTTAAAGCACAAAACAAAAATCTTACAATAAAATTAGTTCCTTGATCAATGACGAGGAAAGACAAAAATTAAAACACCTATAAAACAGAAATCTTGTCTAATAGGGAGATTCTATAATTTCGCAATGTGCATTGTAGGTCTTACAACGAATTACACGTCAAAGATAAAATACAATTTCTTTCCGTTGTTTTGGAGAGGCTTAAAATACTCATTTTGATTAGAGAATGCACACTGATCATGAATGGCTAGTTTTGAACATTAAGCGAAGGAACTGCATCGATGTCAGATCCTTAATAGTTAAACCTTCATATTTAATAAATGAAAGACAGTCGTGTCTGATTAGTTATGATGTAATGACACTTCATATTAATGTATAATTGTATTTTAATGTAACGCCTCAAAACTGCCTTATGTTGTTAACGTTTTGGATGATACTTTATACGGTAGTAGGAAATATTTGTTACACGGTTTGTAGTTGACCTAATATGTTTTATACATGTAGTCTGTGAATTCCAAAAAGCTTTGCTTATGGAAATGACTGACCACGCAGAAATCATACTAAAAGAACTAAAAACCTCATAACTAAAATATAATAAAATGTAATTTTAAATTTTTTTGCTGATATTTCAATTCATTGCATGATGATGCCTTTCTGTCAAATTGATATATGTTTCCAGTCGAAACAACCCGCAAGCAACACAGGATTCAATTCAATTATAACACGTGTGGAATGTGTTTCAAAAAAATTGACTGCATACATTTCTTTAATACTGTGAATAGCAAAAAATGCAACAAAAAGTTTTGTTAAATGCATAATCATATATTGAGACTTTTCTCTTATGTTTGTGACTCTAGCAAACAATTGACAAAACTTAAGTACTACGTGTGGGCATTTCAAAGTGGTCCTTCCTCGTCATTTGATGCTATGATAGGGGACGGATCTAATTGATTAATGTGACGTGTACTTATGACAGGAATACCACTTTAATTTGTCTTGTAGAGCTCACGGTTTAAAATAACGAAACAAAATTAGATTAAAAGGTCAACAACTCTGTTGAAAGTCCCGCCAACATATACATCTCCAGGATTAACCTACCTTAACCAACGACTTTTTCATACGAGTTTTTTTTTCATTTGCACCATACATTTTAGCGATTTATTCGGACTTTGCCTGTTTGGCCACTTCATTACATTCGGGTATACTGAGGAGGCCACACAAGAATTCCAACGACAGGTCGACCGCTCTATAAAGAGAAGGTTGCCTTTCCTTCCTCATAACCCGTTGATTTCTTATTTGGTTCTTCTTTTTTATAGTTATTTATTCATTCTTTCTTATAAATTTTTGCTTTGAAACTTGAAGACTAAAGCATAAATAATATGACAAGGATTCTATTGTGCATTTAGGACATTTTATTTTTAAATGAGATCCCCATATACCCTATATAAGAGCCTCTGGTATTTTTTCATTACCAAATATTATCAATACACAACTACACAAACAAAGCAAATCTTGTTAAATCATTGCAATATGTAACATAAGCGTCTTATAGTCCATAATTCATACATAAATTTTGTGAAACAAGTATATAGAGGAAAAAACTCCAAAGCATACCACAGTGCTTATATTAGCGTCACAGATGTATATTTTTTTCTTGGAAATCTCCAAAAGTTAAAAAGAGGCCCACTGCGGGCTGGAGCCCTCCATCTTCATTACCCGTTTACTTAGTAGGGTGAAGCGCTAGCCAGTCAGACCAGTGCTTCCATTTCGGGTCACAAGAGTTTCTAAACATTAAAAAAAAATATAAGTTCACCACACAATTAACTGTTTTACAATACTAGTATCCAAATGTACAAGTATCTATATATAATTAAAACAAAACAATGATGAATGCAATCGGTGTATTTTTTAAAGCCATGTGAAAAATCAATATACATTGAGAAAGTGTGTGGTCGAAGTGAAAGCGTAATATTAATACTCCAATAAAACATAATTAAACGTTTTGCTCAGAGGGCCATTAATTTTCTATATGTCAGAGAGATGATATCTATCTATGGTATGTGCTGGTTAAAGTCTGAACGTGAGTGATGTCAGGCGAGCACCTGATGGTGACTGGGGCAGTGACGTCATACACGTCAAACTCAACATGTCTGCCGTGGTGTTCATCCTCAGACCAAACGCTACCACTGGATAGAGCTGAATATCAACGTCATGTTTTAAGCTCAGAAAACAACGAGGTGTACTTACCAAACGGATTTAATTCATTCTCTTTTTTTTAACCCTTGTTAAAAATAACTAGGCTACGTACTCTTAGATTTGATTCATTTGGTTTCACTTCATTCAAAATTGTGACAAATATAGGGCAATCTTGTAATTGGTACAACATAGTTTCCCCTAGGTAAGCTGTTGGTGTACTTTAAATACAGCAGAGCAATAATTCAATTCTGACAAAAACATTGGGGTGTAGTTTCAGAGAACACCATCCCCCTTGTTACGTAGACAATAAACACTAAAAGGGAATTCATTAACACCATTCCTTACCTTATTCCTTATGTGTTAGGTCTCGTATCTTTAAAAGCATTTTGAAAAATATGGACTTGAGAGAATGAATGTTTTTGCTAACTTGAATCAAGAAATCAAATGTCATCGAAAAAACGTTAGAAAATCAAAAAAAAAAAAAATATGAGCATTGTCAACAAGTATACCTACATTGCAACATACCAATGACATTTTAAGAAAATTGAGGTACATATTCATTAAATCACAAAAAGATGCTTACTATCAGTAATCAAATGAATCAATATACTGGTATGATTTTCTTTGAACTACTGGGTTAACTTACACACATGTACTTCTTTCCCGTTCGACTTTTGCATTGGTGTTCATTCTGAATATAGTAAATTTCAATTATTGTTAAGACCAAGATAAAAATGGATACCCTCCCTATATAGAATTTTGCAAACTATTTGTCACTGTAGAAAATGCATTTTTGTTTAAAAAATGAAAAGAAGTATTTTACCTTTAACATGTCATTCTTCGTAAGACCTACAATGTACATTTACATGTACTTGCTTGCTAAATTATAGAAAAATCTCTCTATTTGACACAGGTTTTGTGTTAGAACCATTTTAACAAGAGCTTGGACTTTCGGTAGTTGTGTCATACAGCAATGTGACTTAGGCCTGCATGTCTTTTCCACTGCTAGTCACATAGCCCTGGCTCTTTGAAATCAACAAGATTTGTCTGGCTTTTGAGCTAAGACTATGCAATTGGTGCATATTTCGCTTGAAACCGCGTCATTTTTAACTTGATTTGACGCAAGAAATAGATAGTTACATCCTACTGAAAGTCCAAGGTCTTTTTAAAATGGTTCTATAAGTGCATGCATTATTTTTTTTATTTACGTGTCACTTACCAAGAATCTTAACAAAAGATTTCGGTTCGATGGGATTTAAGTTTATAATTTTATCAAAATGATTTATCATATTTGGAATTCAAAAGCTTTTATCAGTATATCAAAGTTTATGGTCTTGGGTCTAGAGTAGGTTACAAACTGTGGACGTGACAAACGATCTACTCATGGATCATCTCTGTACAAGACTGTAGTTGAATACTGTATAAATCCCTTTGTTGCAAACAAAGAATGGCCGAGCTGCATATTGTGAGAGCAAATGATAGCAATTTGCATTCACGGGTAAATTGCAAGGAACATAAAACAAAGTCAGAATATCCCCGTTTCTCAGAAATAACTCTGTAGAGAAGTTGAAAAACTATGGTTGCATACATGTACATGTAGTTCTATCACCGCTTGTCAGGTTTTTATATCTGGTGGAACTGTGTATACGGCTATATGCCACATTAATTTTTACATGTTCAATATTTTAATGGGAGATTATCCTGCTATTGTTGTTGACAAGTATATATGCATGTATATTAATTAATGACCTCCGATTCTGTCAAAAAATGTACGTTCCTGGATTCAAATAGCGCTGCAATAGTATCATTTTAAAACTATATTGTCCTCCAAATTAATTTATTTTGAAATAAAATATTACTTAACTCTGGTATGCTAAAGTAATGAAAACTCTCATAATCACAATTTTAAATGTAAATATTTTTAAAGATTAACAATCTGTTTTTCTAGTTTTGTACATCGGGTTCCAATTCTACCTTCACGTACTTTGGTTTCATCTTTATTCGTTGAATATACGAGTATATCATATTTTTTTTATTCTGTTGTTGAAATTAACCCAAGAAATCAAATGATTGTCAAAATAATAACATAACTTCTATTAACGTTATTGACAGGACCATTGCCCAAGAATTTCATAATTTTTTTTCAAAACTGTGATTTTGTTTTTCTATTTGTATTCTATTGATATATTTGTGAAATAAATTTTGTATACACTCGGATGCATATATCACCGAAATCAGAAGAAAAGTACAAAACACATTGTTTAATATCAACAACACAGATCTCATCTGGTATATTAAATTTTTACAAAAAATATCTTCTTATTACAGATTATATATATATATATATATATATATATATATATATATATATATATATATATATATATATATATATATATATATATATATATATATATATATATATATATATATATATATATATATATATATATTCATGTGTAAATTTGTAAAATCATAAAAATATTTAATCATGAATATTAATGGTAGATAAAAGTAGTGCTGCATTTAGGATGGTATTTGTGGGATGAGGGTGTCACTTGTACGACACTATGTTGATAGGGTACCAGCCATATTGCTTTGAGGACAGCTTGCTTTCTCGCGTCCATCCATAGGCGAACCCCTCCTCATTCTCTCCTATCTTCTGCTTGATAACTTGCCCTAATCAATAAAAAAATTGCAAAAAGACCATTTTGAAAAGTTCATTATTTGACAACATGTTGATCAAAGAATATAAAAAAAATTTAAGCTCACGATTGGTCAGTATATTATAAAAATCATTGTAACAAATCACAGAGGCCGATAACATATATAGAACCATTTTAACAAGAGCTTGGACTTTGGGTAGTTGTGTCATACAGCAATGTGTCGTAGGCCTGTCTATTTCACTGCTGGCCAATCAGCCATGGCTCTTTGAAATCAACAAGATTTGTCTGGCTTTTGAGCTAAGACCTGCGCAATCGGTGCATATAGTTCACTTGAAACCGCGTCATTTTTAACTTGTTTTTACGCAACAAATAGATAGCTTCGTTCTACTGAAAGTCCAAGGCCTTGTTAAAATAGTTCTATTGTATTGATATTACATCAAACCGGATAGGAATATGAAGATGACGTATTGCATCCAATAGGAATGACGAAATACTTTCTATCGTATGTCAACGGCCTCTGTATATACATTAATTTAATGAAAAATATGCAAAGAGACGAAACACCGGATTATCTACCCTTCTTGAGAGTGAGTTCGTTGCAGTTACGGGCCTTGTAGTCTTTGTTGGCAATCACCCGGATGTCCCTCACGGTGCCTATGTCGCCATCTACCATGTTAGGTAAGGTGGGATGTGGCTCGGGGAGAGTATTCGTGCGAGAGTACTTGAGGCGGACAGTCTGGGGATCTAGAAACAAATTCAAAAAGTTCTTCCAGTTATTTGTCAACTTCAAAAATGAGATTGCAAGCGAGTATTTTATTTATCTGAAGACCATACACATGTTCTTATACACATCTTATTCAAATAGTGACACGGATCCTTTTTTTAACATTAAACTACGAAATACAACACTTATGTTGGTGGGCGTTACGAAAAAGATAAAATTTACGAGCAAAAATTACAAAGTAGAAAATTTGTTGTGATACAGAATGATCTATATTTAGCAAATATTGAAATATAAGATTATAACGTAAGAAAGATTGCATTTTTTATTATATTTCTTTGATAAAATTGGCATGCACCAATCTATTGAACGGTAATTTCGCGGTGAGTTAGAGTCCTTCAGTTAGAACTTGTGTCAAAC